>NC_060126.1:402964499-403266833 GCF_021461395.2 Schistocerca americana | reverse complement strand
ATGAAGGGTAGAGCCACGGGTTGTAACACATCTGAAATGTCCGCTGTTCAAAGTACCGTCTATGCGAACAAGAGGTGACCGACACGTGTAACCAATGGCACCCCATACCATTACGCCGGATGATACGCCAGTATGGCGATGACGAATACACGCACGCTTCCAATGTGCGTTCACCGCGATGTCGCCAAACACGGATGCGACCATCATGATGCTGTAAACAGAACCTGTATTCATCCGAAAAAATGTCGTTTTGCCATTCGTGCACCCAGGTTCGTCGTTGAGTACACCATGGCAGGCGCTCCTGTCTGTGATGCCGCGTCAAGGGTAACCGCAGCCATGGTCTCCGATCTGATAGTCCATGTTGCTGCAAACGTCGTCGAACTGTTCGTGCAGATGGTTGTTGTCTTTCAAACGTCCCCAGCTGTTGACTGAGGGATCGAGACGTGGCTGCACGATCCGTTACAGCCATGCGGATAAGATGCCTGTCATCCCGACTGCTAGTGATACGAGGCCGTTGGTATCCACCATGGCGTTCCGTATTACCCTCCTGAACCCACCGATTCCATATTCTGCCAACAGTCATTGGATCTCGACCAACGCGAACTGCAATGTCGCGATACGATAAACCGCAATCGCGATAGGCTACAATCCGACCTTTATCAAAGTCGGAAACGTGATGGTACGCATCTCCCCTCCTTACACGAGGCATCACAACAACGTTTCACCAGGCAACGCCGGTCAACTGCTGTTTGTGTATGAGAAATCGGTTGGAAACTTTCCTCATGTCAGCCCGTTGCAGGTGTCGCCACCGGCGCCAACCTTGTGTGAATGCTCTGAAAAGCTAATCATTTGCATGCCACAGCATCTTCTTTCTGTCGGTTAAATTTCGTGTCTGTAGCACGTCATCTTCGTGATGTAGCAATTTTATTGGCCAGTAGTGTAGTATTCTAGAGTTGGTAACTTTCAGAGCTGGTAATATTGATCAAACGACGAAATTAAGTGTACTAAACGTGGGATCTAAACGGCATACGTTAAGATCTATGGGATCCTTACCAGATAGGACTGACGGTGTACATCGAAAAAGTTCAAAGAAAGGCAGCACGTTTTGTATTATCACGAAATATGGGAGAGAGTGTCACTGAAATGATACAGGAATTGGGCTGGAAATCATTAAAAGAAAGACGTTTTTCATTGCGACGGAGTCTTCTCACGAAATTCCAATCAGCAACTTTCTCCTCCGAATGCGAAAATATTTTGTTGACACCGACCTACAAAGGGAGGAACGATCACCACGATAAAATAAGGGTAATCAGAGCTCGTACGGGAAGATATAGGTGCTTATTCTATCCGCGCGCTATACGAGATTGGAATAGTGAAGGTGGTTCGATGAACCCTCTGCCAGGCGCTTGAATCTGATTTGCAGAGTATCCATGTAGATGTAGGTGTAGATGTAGGCTGACTCAGCGTCAAAAGTCAAAACAAGCTTCGGTGAAATTAAAAGCAAATTCCACTGTTAAACACGAAAGAGAGAGCAGAAGGATCGAAAGAGAGTACTGAAAGCCTCTATTTTGGAGAGGACGTGTCCGATGATGTGATAGATGAAGAAACAGAAGTCGATAGGGAAGAGATACGGGGTCCAGTCAGAAATATTCGTTTTGCGAATAAAGACCGCCTTTTCTTGCTGCAATGTGTTTTATTTCTTCCAGACGCGCTTCGCCTTTTACTTTAAGCCACCTTCACTGGAATACTATTTCGCGTTTTTTTGTTTGCATCTGCGTTTCCTCTCATGCTGGAGGTCACACTGTAACTTCGCTTACGAAACATACGTACGTTTGCGAATTATGAACTTTTTCCTTCACATTTTTCGTATTGTTTTCCTTAATTGCCGTGGAGCACTGTTAGCCTTCTGTCGCTAGTTGCAGATATTTTACCGAAAACCGTGCTTTAAAGTCGCAACTACTGTGTTCATTTTGTCTCACGCAGTTCCGTTTCTTTACAACCAAACCAAACAGTATGAGACAAAGTGAATTATCGCACCATAAGCTTAACAGCTAATGCATCCAAGTTGCTGACAAGAATAGTATACAGAAGAATGGAAAAGAAAATTGAGGAGGTGTTAGATAACGATAACTTTGGCTTTAGGAGAGTTGCAGGTACCAGAGAGGGAGTTCTGTCGTTAGGGCTGATACTGGAAGCAAGACTGAAGAAAAATCAAGACAAGTTCATAGGATCTGTCGACCTGGAAAAAGCGTTAGGCAATGTAAAATAGTGTGAGATGTTCGAAATTCTGAGAAAAATAGAGGAAAACTGTAGGGAAAGACCGGTAATATACAATACGTACAAGAGAGTAGAGTGGGAGACCAAGAACGAAGTTCTCGGATTAAAAAGGGTATAAGACAGGTATGTAGTCTTTCACCCCTATTGTTTAATCTATACATCGAATAAGAAATGGCGGAAATACAAGAAAGGTTCAAGAGTGAAAGGATACCAATCATAATATTCGCTGATGACTTTGCTATCCTCAGTGAAAAGCAAGCATTACAGAGTGTAACAAAAACCGGTTCTGATCTACATCTACGTCTACGTGATTACTCTCCTATTCGCAATAAAGTGCCTGGCAGAGGGTTCAATGAACGACCTTCATGCTGGCTGTCTACCGTTCTGGTGGGTACCGAATATGGATTGAGAACAAATCAAAGAAAGATGAAAGCAGTGAGAAGTATCAAAAACGAGAGCAGTGAGAAAAGTAGATTGGTGATCACGAAGGAGAGGAAGTTGAGGAATTCTGCTTACTAGGCGGCAAAATAATCCATGACGGATGTAACAAAGAGGATATAAAAAGCGGGCTAGCACTATCTAAAAGCCGGCCGAAGTGGCCGTGCGGTTAAAGGCGCTGCAGTCTGGAACCGCAAGACCGCTACGGTCGCAGGTTCGAATCCTGCCTCGGGCATGGATGTTTGTGATGTCCTTAGGTTAGTTAGGTTTAACTAGTTCTAAGTTCTAGGGACTAATGACCTCAGCAGTTGAGTCCCATAGTGCTCAGAGCCATTTGAACCATTTGAACTATCTAAAAGGGCATCCCTAGTGAAGAGAAGTCTACTAGTATTAAACATAGGTATTAACTTGAGGAAGGAATTTCTGAGAGTGGAAGTCTGCAGCACCACATTGTATGATAGTGAAACATGGACTGCGGGAAAATCAGAACAAAAGAAAATAGAAGCATTTGAGATGTAGAGCTACAGAAAATGTTGAAAATTAGGTGGACTGACAAGGTAACAAATGAGAAGATTCTCCGCAGAATGGGTGAGGAAGGGAATATATGGAAAACACTGACCAGAAGGAGGGATACAATGATAGTACATCTGTAAAGACATCGGGAAGGGAAACAGAGATCGGAGTACATCAGGCAAATAATTGAGGATGTAAGTTGCAAGTGCTACTCTGAGATGAGAAGGTTGGCACAGGAGAAGAATTCACGGCAGGCTGCATCAAACCAGTTCAGCGGAAGAGATGTGTTACACAATAGCGAAGGTGAACAAGAGTTCATCGTTCTTAAGGTATGCATTTTAAAGCGTGTACTTACTAGACTTTTTTTCTTGTTTGTGCCTCTCCTACAATCTTTGCAAGAACTGTCATGGGTATCAAAACGATTTTCGCTTGTAACTTTCGACTCGGTCTTTTCTGGGTCAGGGTCCCTTACTTCAAATTAATGCATTTACTCTTCTCCATTATTCTTGGAAGTTTGTAACATCATCACGGAAGCACCACGTTCAAATGGTTTAAATGGCTCTGAGCACTATGGGACTTAACATCTCAGGCCATCAGTCCCCCAGAACTTGCCGGCCGAAGTGGCCGTGCGGTTAAAGGCGCTGCAGTCTGGAACCGCGAGACCGCTACGGTCGCAGGTTCGAATCCTGCCTCGGGCATGGATGTTTGTGATGTCCTTAGGTTAGTTAGGTTTAATTAGTTCTAAGTTCTAGGGGACTAATGACCTCAGAAGTTGAGTCCCATAGTGCTCAGAGCCATTTGAACCATTTGAACCCCCAGAACTTAGAACTACTGAAACCTAACTAACCTAAGGACATCACACACATCCATGCCCGAGGCAGGATTCGAACCTGCGACCGTAGCGGTCGCGCGGTTCCAGACTGAAGCGCCTAGAACCGCTCTGCCACTCAGGCCGGCTAATTTTTATAATTCGACTGCATGAACGCCATCATTTTCCGTCTGCTCTTTGTCCAGAATGGGGCGCAGCAACCATCAGCTATCAGTTTTTGTCCATATATTTCTAATTATTATTATTATTATTATTATTATTATTATTATTATTATTATTACATATTTCATTTCACTTAGGGCTCTGTTATTATTGTTGCTGACGAGGGTATGCAGATGTTCCTGCCTGAATCACAGCAGCAGCAGCAGCAGTCATTCTCCACAAGATATATTTCTGATTTATCGTACCTGCTGCCATTTGTCGAAGCACACTGGAAGATACCGCAATTCTACCAGAAGACTGCTATTCACGAATACGTAAAGTTTGACTGCAAGTGTATCTAAACATGTGCATTTTTTTTTCAGTCCAGCAGAATGGCAGCAGCAGCAGCAGCACTCCGTCTTCAGGCCACACATGGCCCATCGGGTCCATCCGACCGCCGTGTCATCCTCAGCTGAGGATGCAGATAGGAGGCGCGCGTGCTCAGCACACCGCTGTCCCGCTCGTTATGATGGTTTTCTTTGACCGGAGTAGCTACTATTCAGTCGAGTAGCTCCTCAATTGGCATCACGAGGCTGAGTGCACCCCGAAAAATGGCAACAGTGCATAGCGGCTCGGATGGTCACCCATCCAAGTGCCGGCCACACACGACAGCCAGCAGAATGGGTGCAGGTGTTATCGTGGAGTAGCATCACACGCATTCTTCCTGGTCGCCTTTGATGGAGTGCATCTGCAAGACGTTTCACTTGTTGACAACAAATGTCAGCAGTGATGGTTACACCTCAGGGAGTCAATTCGTAGTACATCACACTGTCGTTGTTCCACCAGATGCACGCAGGTCTTAGTGTGCGGAGTTGCTGCTTCGTTTATGCTCAACCATTCCCTTCTTGTATTTATGTTAGCATGGAGACACCATTTCTCGTCACCAGTAACGACACAGGAGAAGAATGGTCGGCATTGTTCGCGAGCCAACAAATGACGAGCACACATGGCTACCAGTTGATCTTTGTGATTTTACCTTAGAGCATGCAGTACCTATACAGGGTTATTACAAATAACTGAAGCGATTTCACAGCTCTACAATAACTTTATTATTTGAGATATTTTCACAATGCTTTGCACACACATACAAAAACTCAAAAAGTTTTTTTAGGCATTCACAAATGTTCGATATGTGCCCCTTTAGTGATTCGGCAGACATCAAGCCGATAATCAAGTTCCTCCCACACTCGGCGCAGCATGTCCCCTTCAATGAGTTCGAAAGCATCGTTGATGCGAGCTCGCAGTTCTGGCACGTTTCATGGTGGAGGAGGTTTAAACACTGAATCTTTCACATAACCCCACAGAAAGAAATCGCGTGGGGTTAAGTCGGGAGAGCGTGGAGGCCATGACATGAATTGCTGATCACGATCTCCACCATGACCGATCCATCGGTTTTCCAATCTCCTGTTTAAGAAATGCCGAACATCATGATGGAAGTGCGGTGGAGCACCATCCTGTTGAAAGATGAAGTCGGCGCTGTCGGTCTCCAGTTGTGGCATGAGCCAAATTTCCAGCATGTCCAGATACACGTGTCCTGTAACGTTTTTTTCGCAGAAGAAAAAGGGGCCGTAAACTTTAAACTGTGAGATTGCACAAAATACTTAACTTTTGGTGAATTGCGAATTTGCTGCACGAATGCGTGAGGATTCTCTACCGCCCAGATTCGCACATTGTGTCTGTTCACTTCACCATTAAGAAAAAATGTTGCTTCATCACTGAAAACAAGTTTCGCACTGAACGCATCCTCTTCCACGAGCTGTTGCAACCGCGCCGAAAATTCAACGCGTTTGACTTTGTCATCGGGTGTCAGGGCTTGTAGCAATTGTAAATGGTAAGGCTTCTGCTTTAGCCTTTTCCGTAAGATTTTCCGAACCGTCGGCTGTGGTAAGTTTAGCTCCCTGCTTGCTTTATTCGTCGACTTCCGCAGGCTACGCGTGAAACTTGCCCGCACGCGTCCAACCGTTTCTTCGCTCACTGCAGGCCGACCCGTTGATTTCCCCTTACAGAGGCATCCAGAAGCTTTAAACTGCGCATACCACCGCCGAATGGAGTTAGCAGTTGGTGGATCTTTGTTGAACTTCGTCCTATGGTAGTTGCACTGTTATGACTGACTGATGTGAGTGCATTTCAAGCACGACATACGCTTTCTCGGCTCCTGTCGCCATTTTGTCTCACTGCGCTCTCGAGCGCTCTGGCGGCAGAAACCTGAAGTGCGGCTTCAGCCGAACAAAACTTTATGAGATTTTCTACGTATCTGCAGTGTGTCGTGACTATATGTCAATGAATGCAGCTACAGTGAATTTGTGAAATCGCTTCAATCATTTGTAATAGCCCTGTACATCCACTTTTTGAACCGTTCCCATTGCTTGCAAATGTCGCACAGTTGTGGAATGATAATAGTTAATATTTCCCGATTCTCTAGTACAGTGTTGTGCATGATAGTGGATTAATGCGTTTAAACGATCTTCATCAAACCCTAAAGGCCTTCGTAAACGTGTAGAGTCACTAACATCAAAATTTTCCTCGTTAAAACGAGAAAACCAATTTTTTGCTATGCTCTGTCCAGAAATATTATCCCCATACACAGTGCAAATAATTCTGGTTGCCTGTGCTGGTGTCACCCTTCTACTGAAATCAGAAGAATACGTCGGAAATGTTCCGATTTCTCCACTTAGCACTCCATTTTCTAGCATCCACAGCTCCACTCCATGTCTTCAAATGACAGTATGAAAACTCAGATAGGGATAGTGAACTACAAATAAAAAATGACAGTCGATAAATAAATATATAGATGCATAAAAAACGTTCTACGAAGAATTGTTCTTATTTGTTTCATCATACAATAACTTTCATAGTGATGGGATCAAGGTGCTCATAAATAATAACACTTTTATAACAAACTAACTTACAGTTTGTTATCATTAATAATATATTTTAAAGTTATTTACAATACCTTTTTTAATAATTACTCTTTTTTACAAAAACTTAAGCCCAAAGACACATCAGACAAAGACAGTAACAGTATGATTTTATACGCAATATTTACACGACAAACAGCAGCTCATCACTTATATACTGAGATACAGCACACTAATACTAATAATATGGATTTTATACACAACATTTACACTGTACAGGTGAAGAGAGAATCCCCCTCCCCCCCACACACACACATGTGTATACAAATATAGAATATATACAAGTACACATAGTGTGTGTAACATGTGTATTACTTCACCTAATAATAACAGATATGATCTGTATGGACACACAGTGTGCAGTCTTTCACATGCATACACACTTACACACAACTATGACAAGCACTTCACCTATCTATTCCTCTCTCACACACACACACACACACACACACACACACAAACACACACACACACATGTACACTTAATGTGTAGTCTCTATTATTTTTGAGCGAATATTATGAGGAGAGCAGGATACCAATCCCACATGCACAGAAGAAGTGTTTGTTGTCATGACATGACAGACCGATTTCCAGCTACAGTGCAGTATGTACCTCATGGCCCCACAACAGAGAGTCTGCTTGGTGCACCATATGCAGGGATGCATCACCAATGAACAACCACTTCTTTAGTCCTCATTCATGTGAGCCTGTGAGGCTGTACAATGTATACCCTTAGATCGCCTATGGTGACACCAGCATTTATATGGTACGCATACATCTTGGATCTGTGCCCCACAAACGTCACAATCTGCAAGCCATTCGGCTTGTCTTTCTTCAGGCGAATAACCTTGTTATCCTGAGGTTTATGCTGTAAGATACCCACATATCCAAACACGTCGAATTCCTTGGGATTGTCCCTGATTACTTCACATGGACCCACAGACCTTTATAATGTTGACGAAACAGACTGTATCCATATAAAGTATAAGGGGCGATCCAAATATTACTGTTCGAAGGCCGTACCGTCCAGAATTGATATGCCAATGTAGCAAAATTGCCATGAGCAGTGAGTCCATTATCCCACCGATGCACCAGGTTGAAGGTATGCGTTTCGTAAAATTCTGTGACCTCCTGGGTGAAGAAGTCCCTAACTGCCTTCTGCACATCCTCGTCTGACAGTAATCCTCGAACAATTTTTTTAAGGGCATACTAATCACATGGAAAGAGATTAGATCAATAGGATGGGTGCTCAAGTGCTTCCCACGTGAGTTACTGTTATGACATTTCCAATATGGAGACGTTTGATCAGCGTCTTGTGTCCATTCGCGATCAGGATGGAACTTGATGCACCAAACTACAAAGGTAGATTTTTACAGACCTGCTGCCCCATACGCATTCTTTATTGTTCAGTGGATGTCTACTGGTGTTTATACTTCGCCAACCAAATGAATAATAAGAGCATGTTTATCCTCTTTCGAGTCATTTTTGGTAATAACGTCCCCATAGTTCACATTTCTACATTTATCCTATGCACATGAGGAAGACACAAATGCGACACTAATCCTTTGCCTACATGTTGGTGCTTATATACATCGGAGTCTCATTGCATTAAATATGCACTGTATCAACGCCATCAAATGGAAACTTTTTGATCGCCCCTTATAATTTGTGGTCAACATAAAAATTAGTTTTCAACTCATAGAGGAATCGACAAATGTGGAATTTGAAGTGGCCAAGAATACACATGACGATACAGATAAGAGCCCTTTGTGTGGTATTAACGTCAGTGAACTCTTTCAAGAAGGGACACTGTTTGAAGGATAAGTCTCATCCCAAAACTGAGCCGTTGCTGGTGGTTTCTACAGTGTAGAATGTACCAACTGCTTGTTCCCCAGCGTTGCCATCAGTTTGGGGACAAAACCATTTCACAGGGTTGCCTGCTCCAAGCACAGTAAAAAGCCACTGTGCACATAATGCCAATTCGTGGGATATTTCAGGTCAGCTTCCAAGACATATCCCTCACCAGCATCAGGAGCCACATACCGGATCTCTTTTACGAGTCTGGCGATTTTATCTTTGGGCGGCCATAGGAACACTCCAAATGACAGATATTGTTGAATGGTGTGCCCATAAAGATTGTAGCTCAAATCGTCAGACGCCATGTACTCCTCCTTACTCATTTCCAGGTTACTTGCCTTAACATACCTTTGCACACACTGGCAAACTCCCAAGCGAATTCTGAAAAGAAACATATCAGCATCGATTAACAGTCTGATGTTGAGATGTATCTTTTTTAATGTTGCATCTCAAGAAAGCCCTGGTGGGGTGTGATAAAACGCAGGATCGAGAGTGTATGTGCCCAGGAATACACTCCACAATTTCCCAAAAATGTCTGTGACCTAGCGCATCTCTGTCTCTGTGTAGAATTTAACATCTCCCTCTAAAAATGACTGAGACATGCATATACAACCAGGTAACAAAAGTCATGGGATCCCTCCTAATATCGCGTTGGACCTCCTCTTGCCTGGTGTATAACAGCACATTGGCGTGGCATCGACTCAACAGTCGTTGGAAGTCCACTGCAGAACTGCTGAGCCATGCTGCCTCTATAGTCATCCATAATCGCGAAAGTGATGCTGCTGCAGGATTTTGTGCATGAACTGACCTCTGGATCTGGGTGGACAAATGATTCGCTGAAATTGTCCAGAATGTTCTTCAAGCCAATCTTGAACAATTGTGACCCAGTGGCATAGTGCACTGTCATCCATAAAAATTCCACCGTTGTTTGGGAACATGAAGTCCACGAATGGCTGCAAATGGTCTCCAAGTAGCCAAACACAACAATTTCCAGTCAACAATGGGTTCAGTTGGACCAGAGGACTCAGTCCATCCCATGTAAATACAACCCACACTATTACATAGCCACCACCAGTATGAACATTGAGAACTTGTGTCCATAGCTTATTGGGATCAGTGCCACACTCGAACCTTACCATCAGCTCTTACCAACTGAAATTGGGACTCATGACTTACATGACCCTACCTTACCCCAAGGCTCAGTATTAGCCCCACTGCTTTTGAGTCTATACATTACTGACATGGCAGAAACAGCGTATAGAAAATTCGGCTACGCTGGATACTGAGCCATTGCAACAAGGCACATCGATTTTGATACAATGGAAGAAACCCTGACATCCGATCTGTCTGCCCTGCAGCATACTTCCGTAAATGGAGGCTTATGCACAACGCCACGAAAACAAGTAACTTGCTTCCATCTCAATAACAGAGAAGCCGACAGAGCTCTGGAAATATACCTTGATGACACATGCCTCAACCGCAACAAGGAGCCAAGGTACCTAGGTGTCACGTTAGACAGAACGTTGTCATTTAAATCACACCTTACGAGAGCAGCTGCCATGGTGAGAACAAGAAACAACCTCATTCATAAACTCTGCAGAACCACCTGCGGATCAATGAGAACAACTCTGAGGACGTCTGCGCTGAGTCTGGTATACTCTGCGGTGGAGTACTGTGCACTAGTATGGCGAAACAGCAGTCATGTGAACAAAATCGATGTCGAACTTAACGACACCATGTACATTATTTCAGGAACCGTTAGGTCTACATCTAACATATGGCTAACTGTCCTGAGTCATATACCACCCCCAAAAATACGACGAGAAGTAGCCTTGGTCAGGGAATACAACAAGATCAAAGCAAACCCTGCATTACCGGTGCACATCGATATATCTGATCTGAGTATCAAGAGACTTCGTTCAGGACATCCTCATGTTGCTGTCGACTGCCTCATTGGGGCTGACATCAACTCTTGGAGAAGAGAATGGCTCCAAAATGCCCCAACAGCTTGCCTGGTATTACTGAGGTAGTTGATCAGCCCTGCAAGATCTGATCAACTCTGAACCGACTAAGAATTGGGCATGGGATATGTGCTGACTCACTCTTCAAATGGGGACTGCTGCCTTTGCCAGCATGTGACTGTGGCGTGCCTGAGCGGACCATCCAACACATCAGAGAAGAATGTGTGCCAGAGCGTTCAGTGGGGACTTTGAAGAATTCCTCATGGCATCTCAAAAACCCATTGAATACATACGAGGACTAGATGTTTATCTGTAAATATATGTAATATTATGTAATATAGAATAACGTGATACAATACTGAAATGTACTTAAATGCCTTACCCTAAATAAATAAATGGGACTCAGCTCACTAGGCCAAGGTTTCCCAGTAGTCTAGTTTCCAACCAATATGGTCATGAGCCCTGGAGAGATGCTGCACGTAATTTAGTGCTTTTAGCAAAGGCACTCGCTTCTGTTGTCTGCTGGCACAGCCCATTAACGCCGCAGTTCACGGCACTGTCTTAACGGATACGTTCGTCGTACGTCTCTCGTTGATTTTTGTGGTTATTTCACGCACTGTTGCTTGTCTGTTAGCACCGACAACTCTACGCAAACGGCGCTGCGTTCGGTCGTTAAGTGAAGGCCGTTGGCCAGAGTGGTCAGAGGTAATGCCTGAATTGTGGTATTCTTGGCACACTCTTGTCACTGTGGATCTCGGACTACTGAATTCCCTAGCGATTTCCGACATGGAGCGTCCCATGTGTCTACCTCCAACTACCATTCTGCATTCAAAGTCTGTTTACAGTAACAGCTCTACCAATGCACTGCCCCTTTATATCTTGTATAAAATGCATTACCACCACCATCTGGATATGTGCATATTACAATCCCATCACCTTTGTCGCCTCATTGTATATGTGCTGCTGTTGTCTCCATACATTTGCTCGAGTCCGCAAATTAGTGGGCATCTAAACTCCTCGAAATTCCATACTGATGTACTCTTGAAGTACAACGATGCCAGAATACATTTCCACGCCTGTGACGTAAACTGTACTGTCTTCATGATTATAGGTTTGGAGCAATTCACCGTATTTTCATATGACACTCCCACCACTTTTCGTGGTGATACCAAGTAATATGGACATGATACCAAGTAAATCACGCAATGGTTCGACGAGTCTTAGAACAGTGTACTGTACTGTACGATTTGGGCAAAGCAATGACTGTGGAATACTTCGTTAATACTTGTCCAGCATTCAAGAATTCAGCGAAGGCAACATCTTTAAATACGAACAGTCCACTCTGAGACGCCACTGTAACATGTGATGCATGGGATGCGATAGTTCTACATTTACACATTGCATGATTCCTGTGAGAAGTTGTTTATGACAAGAGTCCTGTAGCAATAACGCATATGATGCGGTGCCTGTAGGAAAGTTTTGCGATGATTCAAAGTCAATATGCACATCTGCAGTTCAGTTTTGGTGAGCTCCTTTTGCTTTGAGCAGTTAATCACCACTACGGATATTAATTCCTTGAACTTCTTAGGACTGAGCATACATCCAAAGTCTTCACCCTCGTAGTAAGAAGAGAGATATCATGCATAGAACAGCACTGTTCTAGTCAAGCTTTTACCATATGGAAAATACCCAGAATTTTGGCACACTTTAGCGTTGGTTAGTTTAGAGTTGCCAAGACACTCGAATTCTTTTTCGGATTCCCCGTCTTTGGCAATGTTAAATTAATAAATCGAGGTGTTTCCCGTTAAACAGATGTCTTGGAAGTCACTGGAAGGGTCGGATACTCGCAAAGCTCGCATGCACAGAAAGTTAATGGTAGGTGAACACCTGCACTCAACACACGCAAAGCTCTCAGGTGCTCTTTATCTGATATTGATATATAGGACACTTTGCACCCCAATTCATCCAGCAGAATTTTTTTCTCTTCTTCTGGCGCTCCCTGATTGTGTGAGTTATTGTCCACTGCGTATCGAACTAAAGTCAGCTCCCGTTTAGTGTCCTCAAATAAGCTCATTAACATTTTTCGTTGGAGGCAAGCACAGAAGTGGTCATCTACCGATCCATCTATGTAGCACGCTGCATTTTCTAATGCAGTCACGTCCAGAGTTGATGATGAGATGTATGATTTGATAGTCGACGTCATTCGAACATTTCTTTTGCGATCGAGCTTGGTAGCATTAAGTTCGTATCTCATTTCTTGAAACAGAAAGGCGAAAGCGCTATGTGTAAGCTGTGATGTTGTTGCTGGCAGAGTGCCTGCTTCCTTCATGGCCGCGAGTCTTGCTTGGAAGGGTTAACTCATCTTTATGTTGTTATTAAAGGTCGTTGAAGCAAAAGCCAAGCATTGTATGGTAGAATATCATGGACTTCGGTAAAACTGGGAAGTAGAGTATCGAAATGTTTGAAATGTAACGTTATAGAAGAATGCTGAACATTAAGTAGGCTGATAGGAAGTGAGTGGGTTCTCCACAGAAGAGACGAAGAAAAGAAAATACGGATAAAACTAAGAAGAAGAAGGGACAGGATGCGATGGCAGATATTAAGACATCAGAGAATAACTTTCATGGTACTACAGGGAGCTGTAGAGGTCAAAAGCTACTTTGCACCCCAGTTCCATCAGAACTTTTTTCTTCTTCTGGCGCTCCTTTAGAGTGTGACTTATTATCCACACCGCATCGAAGTCAAATTAGCTCCTGTTTAGTGTTATAATGATGTGTTTATTGTTCGCAAAAAAGCCCATTAGCATTTGTAGTTGGACTCAAGCACAAAAGTGCACTTACATCCAACAAATAATTGATGAAGCGAGATGCAAGTGTTATTCTGAGATAAATTTGTGGCAGACCGCAACGAACCAGTCAGAAAACAATTCCCTCGCCACCGCCACCCACCACCCCCGAAAAAAGATTTCTAATTACCACTGCCAATGCAAGACCCTTTATCAGCTCCACTAAAGTCGTAAACATTGCTGAATAGGGCTTCGCCTGATGGCGACAGCGGTACGCAGAAGCTATTACAGTTGTGTCTAGATTCTAGTGTCTGTGCGATGCATGAAGATGAGATTCAGTAATGAAGTAGACTCTTCTTTTAAATTACAGTGAATGCTGAAGTACCCTTCAAATTATATATTGAAATATATCAGACTCGAAAACAGTTACTGCAACAGACGATTAAATTGCATGTTAGTCCGCGTCATTTTTCCCTTACAGTATCGACGTTTAGATCCCTTCAGGATCTTATAGAGTTCACGAGAAACTAACTGTCAACACCAGAACAACATCCCCGCGGAGGGTTCGAAACATCGCTCGTTAGGAGAAAAAGGAACAAGGCATGGCCTAACAAACCTAGAAACCTTTACCTTAAATTTACGTACCCGTTAGATGTTCTTCCGAAAATTTCACTGCAAACCTTGGCTAACACTATACAGCAAACTTCTCTTCCCCAGATGTTTCGAGAGTCGTTAAACAAAGTATATTTGTTCCATTGGCAAATCAAACAAGCCTCCTAATGACCACACTAAATCACCTTGGTGTCGCTACTGCTCATTCATAAAGCTAATTAATTGCCATCACGCGGCTTAATGAACCCGTTCCAGCCCAACCCTTAAGAAAAAAATATCTCGCGGTACCTGGAATTCAACCAGAGTCAGACCCATCGACCACCTCTTTTTTCCGGTCGTTCTATTCATTTTTTTCGACATTTTTCCTCATTATTTCTCTGCGGATGCCGCACGCTTCTCTCCGAACAGGCCTTGGAAGGCTCAACGGTACCGACCGGCCGCCGTGTCATCCTCAGCCCACAGGCATCACTGGATGTCAGTTTACGAGACCGGAGGCGCTACTTCTCAATCAAGGAGCTCCTCAGCTTGGCTCACAAGGGCTGAGTGCACCCCTCTTGCCAACAGTGACCGGCAGACGGGATGGTCACCCATCCAAATGCTAGTCTGGACCGACAGCGCTTAACTTCGGTGATCTGGCAGGAACCGGTGCTACCACTGCGGCAAGGCCGTTGGCCGGATTTCGCATAACAACTCTGAAATTTCAGCGACGAAATCTTCATTCAGTTTTTTTTTTTTTTAGTATAGGGGATGGTCGGAAGGGGGGGGGGGGTGGCCTCGCCCATGACCGAATACGCTGAGCTAGCGTGCCCGCCACCACTCAGCTATGGAAGCAGAACTGTTGATGACAAATGCCATTCGAAAGAGCAATCATCTTATTGTTAATAAACACAACTATCAGAACATTAATTTTACAATCATGACGGGAAAAGACACTACTGTTCCAGTTATATGATGCAGCCAATTTTGTCGTGCTGTGTAGCATGCCCTCGATTGTTCGCGGCCTACCAAATTTTAATAGAAAGAGAAGAGACGATAACAGATATCACCCCGGCTACTATGTAATTGTGCCGAGCACTGGAAGAATAGTAACCATAACTATTAGTGGAATCCCCAAACAAGGAGACACAATGAAATGAACAAGAGCAATAGCAATATGCCAAGACATGAACAAAAACATACAAGGTAGGGTTCATTAAGATCACCTTTACAATCACTCAAAATTTGTCGGAAGTTTCAGAATAACTGTCCATCATGATTTCTTTGCGATTTATTCACATATGGAGCTACTGCTTATGTATATTACGCTGTTCTGTGGGAGCTGTTATTACACAGTCCTCGCAGTCACGCGGGATATATGAGCTGTGTGACCCAATCAGATTTTCGCGATGTATTCCCTCTCTATAATTTTTTTCCCTTTTCTTCCTATTGACCAGCTGAGATTTCTTACAAATTGCGTTACACTCTCCGCTGGGCAAATAAACCACTGGTGCTGTTCCTTTTTGCATACGCGGAATGTCTGCTTTCCGTTCAACATGGCTCGATGATACGAAATAGGGAGTCGTAGAAATGTTTTGTAAGCAATCACTTTGACAAAAAACTTCAATATTCAACAAGTGAACTGATGAAAGAGAATATGTTGAGGCTTGATATCCGCATGTGGTTTTTACTCCCTGGTCGTGTTGTGCTTACTAGATGGGAGGCCTAGCCGCACTGCGACGCAGTCCGGTCTGGGAGACAACACGCGACAAACGCTCGTTCGGCTGGGTGTGGGGAGGTGAGCGGGGTGTAACTGCGTGTAGCCCGGAGCCGAAGATAGGGAAAGTCGCAACAAAAGGGCGCCAAACGCCATTGTCTGACGGAACGGAGAGGGTGTCACGGTTTTCAAACCAAGCGTCCGAAAGGAAGCTGCGGTCCAACGAGTATTTCTAATCTGTCAGAACACAGTTAAAGATGCATTCTTATGAAAACGTGAATTATGCCAGTAAAGAGTACGTTCTACACTGAAGCACCAAACAAACTGGTGTAGGTATGCGCATACAAATACAGAGATATATTAACAGGGAGGATATGGGGCTGCGGTGGGCATCGCCTATATAAGACGAGTGTCTGGCGCAGTTGTTAGATCGGTTACTGCTGCTACAATGGCAGGTTATCAAGATTTAAGTGAATTTGAACGTGGTGTTGTAGTCGGCGCAGTGATGGGACACAGCATCACCGAGGTAGCGATGAAGTGGGGGTTTTTCGGTATGACCATTTCACGAGTCTACCGTAATATCAGGAATCGAGGAAAACATCAAATCTCTGACATCACTGCGGCCGGCAAAAGACCTTGCAAGAATGCGACCAACGACGAATGAGAAGAATCGTTCAACGTGACAGAAGTACAACCCTTCCACAGACTGATGCAGATTTCAATGTTGGGCCATCAGCAAGTGTCAGCGTGCGAACCAATCAACGAAACGTCATCAATATGAGCTTCCGGAGCCGAAAGCCCACTCGTGAACCCTTGATGACTGCACGACACAAAACATTACGCCTCGCCTGGGCCCGTCAACAACGACATTGGACTGTCGATGACTGGGAACATGTTGGCTGGTCGGACGAGTCTCGTTTCAAATGGTATCGAACGGATGGACGTGTGCGGGTATGGAGACAATCTCATGAATACATAGATCCTGCATGCCAGGAGGGAACTGTTCAAGCTGGTGGAGGCTCTGTAATGGCGTGGGGCGTGTGCAGTTGGAGTGATATGGGGCCCCTGATACGTCTAGATACGAGTCTGACAGGTGACACGTACGTAAGCATCCTGTCTGATCACCTGCATCCATTCGTGTCCATCGCGCATTCCGACGGACTTGGGCTATTCCAGCAGGACAATGCGACACCCACACGTCCACGAGTCCAGTTGAAGTGATATGGGACCCCTAATAGGTCTAGATACGAGTCTGACAGGTGACACGTACGTAAGCATCCTGTCTGATCACCTGCATCCATTCATGTCCATCGTGCATTCCGACGGACTTGGGCTATTCCAGCAGGACAATGCGACACCCACACGTCCAGAATTGCTACAGAGTGGCTCCAGGAACACTCTTTTGGATTTAAACACTTCCTCTGGCTACCAAACTCCCCAGACATGAACAATATTGAGCATATCAGGGCTGGCATCGTGTACAAACGTAAGAGATTGATCGATCAGAGGATATGGAACAAAAAAGTTCTAATGAACTTATGTCTGGAATAGTATGTTATCCATGCTAGAGTCCAGTTATTCAATCATACATTATTACAGAGACTGCAGTCTAATACGCGCTGTACCATGCAGTCGCAATTACAGTATGTGCTGAAAATGGCTTCCATGTGCCTCAACTCATGCATGTAGGTGACGTAGCATGTTCTGTCTCACACGTTCACATCGGCCAGGCTGCATCCGAACAGTGTCAAAGGCAGCATGAATATGTTGCTCCACTGTCGCACATCTGGTTTGGGCTCTGCATGCACGATACTTTTGAGATAGCTCCATAACCAGAAATTGCACAGGTTGAGGTCCGATGAACGAGCAAGCCATGCAACTGGGCCCCCTTGTCTGGTCCAGCTGCAACGTAACCTTCTACTAGCGGTGGTATAGTTAATGTTAAAACTCGACCTAGTAGGAAGATTACTATCGCTTGTCATGCCCTACAGCTCCTGCAAGCTACCCTCTGTAGTAATGGTTTGACAAATTCATGTGATCCACGAAACTACAGGCCCCAGCGAGCTATTGCCGGGTATTAATAATTTCTAGCGGGAGGGTTTAACAAACCGATAAAAATTTGAATGCAACGGATAACGCAATTTTTTTAGAACCACTACAGAAGGCACCTATAGGGAGCATAGAGCCATTATTTACTTCCATGACCCAGCATTCAACTGTGGTACTGACTTTCACCTATTCTTTATCATGAAGGGAGGATATAATCAGTCGAGGGTATAGATTAATTGATATTTATTCAATTCCGATGGCATTTCAATAACTAGCCGTGTGTCTGTTGGAATATACATCATCACAACTGGTCTCTCTAGTTAACATGATTCACTTTCGCCACGTAATTATGGAAAGGGAGGGGGGAGCGCAGACCTGGCTTCAATGTAATTTTATGCAGGCACACAATTATACCAAAACCCATGCTCATTACAGTCAATTGCTATAGGTCACGCAGAACAAGTTCAGCAAAGACACTACAAGCGAACTCGGTCAGGGCGGAAGAGTATTTGCCTAAATATTTCAATTTTCGTTAAAACGTACGCTGAAAGAAGGGTAGCAAGTGGTGCCCTTAACCATGACTGCCAATTTTGGTTTAATCTTGCTTTCAGAAACAACACCACGTTACTGAGCTGGGGGAAGAACATTTACTATCATACGGTGGGAAAATTTTGCAAGTCTTTGTTCCATCAGTGGGCATTAAAATCTGAACTTTCCTGGTTACAAGAGTTTAAACCGTGTATTTTATGTGAAGCACTTCATTGGAGGCGAATCAAATAGTTATGGGGGGGAGGGCACAAGAAACATTAACTAACCATTACATCAATACTATTCCACATAGGAGGCCAAGTAGCGGTAGTCAACAGAAATTCAAAAAATACAGACACACAAGGTTATTCCTTCTCTATCTTGCACTCATCCACTACCGTATGGTTATTCACTCGACTACTACACATTTTCAGACCGAAACTGCAGCTTACCAATGCGGTGATTGTTCCAACCGACCACGTGGCAGGAAAGCGAGTACACAAAGAAAACATATGAAAAATAAATAAAAATCCCCCAAAATATTACTGTAAATGAAAGACTACATTAAAATACATTAAATGAATGAACTTCCATTAAACACAGAGCAATAATACGACCGTGAGCTTAAGGCCCATGGCGCGTGGCCTGACCAAGGCATAAACGCAAAGTTCTTACTGAAATTTGACTAAATTATGGAAATAAACTCTCTTATGGTGGTTTGGTGGTAATCTCACACCTGATTTCAACATCTGGACTTTACTAACGAGCAGTTTTGAGACATTCTGATACCTTTGTTAACAATCCCAAAATCGAGAGCTGCGTCTCCACGTCTGTCCAACGCCGCTATCCTGCGGACACCCCGTCTAACCGTTCTTCGTTCAAAAGGTGGTGGAGGGGATGGTTCGCCAACCTAACAGCCAATGCTCGTGCCTTCGCGACGTCTCTGACCTGACTTGCTCACCTTCTTTGCCAAACTCGTTCGCGTTTAGGGGTTGGTACTATCCTACCACAGAACCAGTCTACTCATGCAATGCTACGACCTCTGACCAAAGCTTTCTGCTACTTCACATAAAATCTCCTTCATACAGCCCAGGTCGTACAAGGGATTACAATTACAAAATAACCTAAATCGGAACGATCACATAGATAACATTGTGGGTAGAGCAAACGAAAGACTGCGATTCATTGGCAGAACACTTAGAAGGTGCAACAGGTCTACTAAAGAGACTGCTTACACCACGCTTGTCCGTCCTATTCTGGAGTATTGCTGTGCGGTGTGGGATCCGCATCAGGTGGGACTGACGGATGACATCGGAAAAGTACAAAGAAGGGCAGCTCGTTTTGTATTATTGCGAAATAGGGGAGATAGTGTCACAGACATGATAAGTGAATCGGAGTGGAAATCATTAAAACAAAGACTTTTTCGTTGCGATGGGATCTTCTCATGAAATTTCAATCACCAGTTTTCTCCTCCGATTGCGAAAACATTCTGTTGGCACCCACCTACATAGGGAAAAATGATCATCATCTGTGCTCGCACAGAAAAATTTAAGTGCTCGTTTTTCCCGCGTGCCGTTCGAGAGTGGAACGGTAGAGAGACAGCTTGAAGGTGGTTTATTGAACCCTCTGCCAGGCACTTCATTGTGAATAGCAGAGTAATCTCGTAGATGTAGATGAAGGGAAAGGATGCAGGGAAACGTGGCACACACGAAATAAAAAAATAATGAATAAATAAATAAACACCGCTTGGTCCATTCTCTCCTGCTTGTTACTCGTAGATTTATTTCTTCAGATTAAAAACACTCTCGCTATAATTCTCCGGTACCGCAATTTATTGAGAAAAATATAGTACGGGACAGCAAATTCCGTTTCACAACTTGCAGGGAGACACTAATGAGGTGCATCTGGACGTTAACGGCGAAGTGGGCTGGAACACCATCATGTAGCAGCCCCCAAACCCTTCGAATCATCAATGGAACTTCTTCCAGCACGGGGGGCAAAGTCACCCACAAGAAACACCGATAATTCCGGCCTGTCAGACGACGTGGAAGGGAGACTAGTCCAAAAATACTGTCGCCAATTATCCGGGTCCACACATTCTGGTTGCACCAATGCTGACGATTCGCTGTCGCCATATCGTTGGGGTTTGTGAATACTATCCCACAGATGGCTGTTATGAAAGTTGAAGATATCACTCCGCGTAAAGGTGGCCTCGTCTGTGAATAGGACGAATGACACAAATCCCGGAATCGTGATTGCCTGGTGGAGAAACCAGTGACAAAACTACTCCCCATGTGGAAAGTCTGTCGCTAGTAAGCCCTGCACACACTGTAAGTGTTAAGGATAGTTACAGCTGTCATGGAGGATGTTCCACACGGTCGGCTGGCTTACCCTGTACTGGTGGGCAATCTGCCTGGTACTGGCATGGCGGTCGCCTTCCATAGTGTTGAATCACATTTTCCTCAAAGTCTCGTACCCGAACACTACGGGTACGTCTGTAAGTAGGCTGTTTAGGTTTTTATGTTGGTAACGTCACGTAGCGCTCTGTATGAAAATCACCGACTGTGCTGTGTGCAGTCTGTGGCTGGTTGGCATTGTTGGAATATTCGCTATTGTAGTGTTGGGCAGTTGGATGGGAACAGCGCGTACCGTTGTGCAATTGGAGGTAAGCCGTCAGCAGTGGTGGATGTGGAGAGAGAGATGCCAGAGTTTTGAGAAGGTACCATAAGCGGATGATCTGCACGTGTGTCCGCCAGAAAAGGCAAATTCGTAAAGATGGATGTCATGAATTGATATAAATATATATGATGACTTTTGAACACTATTAAGGCAAATACATTGTTTGTTCTCTATCAAAATCTTTCATTTGCTAACTATGCCTGTCAGAAGTTAGTACCTTCAGTAGTTAGAATCTTTTATTTAGCTGGCCGTATTGGCGGTCGCTGTATTGCAGTAGTTCGAGTAACGAAGATTTTTGTGACGTAAGTGATTCATGAAAGGTGTAGGTTATTGTTAGTCATGGCTATTCTTTTGTAGGGATTATTGAAAGTCAGATTGCGTTGCGTTAAAAATATTGTGTTTCAGTTTAGTGATGATCAGAATAAGTAAGAGAGAAATGTCTGAGTACGTTCAGTTTTGTTCAGCTGCTTGAAAATCAAATAACGTAAGAGTTTTTCCAGCACTGTCATTCTTAATTTTTCTAAGGGGACGTTACACGCCCTTCATTATTTCCCGCTTCCTGAAACGACCCTGTCTCAGAAAACACTGTTCCAAACAGTGAAAGCTGTGGTTGTTGTCGGCGGCGATAGGTCTCCTGATACAACCTTGCATCCTCTGGGAGAAAACCATGCATACCGCAGCTGTGGCTGCGTAGCACAGCGCGTGTTAGACCGCAGTCTCTGCAACAAAGTGTGATCGAAGAGACGATCTGCGTTTCCGGACATAAATTCATTAGACGTTTTTTGTTCCGTATCCTCTCATCGATCAGTCCCTAGAGTTTGTACACGACGAAAAAAATCACTCTGTATATCGTCCAACGATATAGGGCACACTCGATGTTATTGTCATTTCTGTGGAACATTCGCTGTCCAGTATAGAGTACTCGGTTCTGTCACGAAATGTCCGCATTTAACATGCGATATATTTATTTATACATTCATTTCGCTTGGAAAAATCTAACCAGCTATCCACGGTGACTCAACAGTACTTTTTGTGTAGTACGTAAGCAGTATACAATAATAATAATAATAATAATAATAATAATAATGACACTAGGTATGGTAATGAGTATGTGGTAGTTGAGAAATGACAGGCTTATTTACATTAAGCAATTTCCTTATTATGCTGTTTTCGGATGTGTCTAATGACATCTAAAAGAAAAGTGTGATAACAAAATTGTTCACTCTTCAGAAGAAGAGCAAGCATTAACAGGGTAAGATTAGCAGATGAAATGGAAAGCACAAAACAGAAATAGAGATGAGACAAGCGTAGACAGTTTACACTGTGTCAGCACAGATAGTGGTTCCCTGACGGCAGAAAGAAAACAACGGGGATATGCCGAGAGGGAAGCTACGCTGATGGAAGCGGATAAACCTTTAATCTCCTCTTGAATGCTAAGTGGTTTTGGATAAGGCGCAGGTTGCAGGGTAATTTATTCCACAGTCGTACGGAAGTTATGGAGAAGAGGATCAATAAAAGTTTAGTGTTATGCTGGCGCACGTGTACGTATGTGGTAGGTGTTGTAGATATGGAATGATGACAGGTGTTCGATATGCGAGGAGAAGCGTTGAGGACACCGGCGACTAAGAAAATCACGTAGAAAACAGAACATGTGAAAATAACGTCGTCCACATGGTCGCATTCAAGCTGACTTAAGAAGGAGTAACACGATTAAACAACGAACGTTGCACATGTATTTAGCCAAGCACTCATAGCTAGGTCTAGTGTTACGGTGTTTGCATTATTTCTGCTGTGTTAGGCGACATCACTGTAGTAAAATTTGACAGGACTAAAGAATGGAATGCTTAACACCGCCTGCTGGATGAAAACTATGAAAACAAGTACTCCAAACCGGCATTACACGTGAGTCACATCCCAATGCAAGCCTGTAACGCAACCATCTGTGTGACGTGCGCATAATTATGTATTATTTATGATTAAGGACAACTAATCAATAAAAAAATGCACCGCATGTTCTAATGAATGCATGACAGCCGCCTGACGATGAATTGTAATGATTCGAAACCAGCAACGGTACCGTTTGAATAAAGGAACTTAAAATAAATTTGTGGCTTGTTGCTGGCATTTAAGCACGTCAGCGCAGTAACTACGATGGCAGCCTGAACTAACAACTGTAAACAACAGATGTGTACTCGAATAGTAAGCTGTGAGCAGGTAGTGTTGATTAAGGGACATTAAACCGTAGTGCGAACGTATTTGTGTCACAAATTGCAATGGCGTAACATCTCTAAATTTTTTATTTATTTATTTATTGTTCCGTGGGACCAAATTAAGGAGAAGTCTCCATGGTCATGGAACGAGTCAATACATGAAATTATAACACAATTGTAGAAACAGATAGAATGAAATATCAGAAACATATTCAGGCGGCAAGTCGTAAGTTGAAATAAAGAAAATCAACAATGGAACACTGGAATTTGCTTAATATTTTAGCTCTTCCAGGAGCTCCTCGACAGAACAGAAGGAGTGAGCCATGAGGAAACTCTTCAGTTTGGACTGAAAAGAGGCTACTGCTAAGATTTTTGAGTTCTTGTGGTAGCTTATTGAAAATGGATGCAGCTGAATACTGCACTCCTTTCTGCACAAGAGTCAAGGAAGTGCATTCCACATGCAGATTTGATTTCTGCCTAGTAGTAACTGAGTGAAAGCTGCTAACTCTTGCGAATAAGCTAATATTGCTAACAACAAACGACATTAAAGAAAATACATACTGTGAGGGGAATGTCAGAATTCCCAAACTATTGAATAAGGGTCGACAAGAGGTCCTCGAACTTACACCACATATAGCTCGAACAGCCCGTTTTTGAGCCAAAAATACCCTTTTTGAATCAGAAGAATTACCCCAGAAGATAATACCATACGACATAAGCGTATGAAAATATGCGAAGTAGACTACTTTTCGTGTTAAACTGTCACTTATTTCAGATACTGTTCTAATGGCAAATAAAGCAGCATTTAGTTTCTGAACAAGATCCTGAACATGGGCTTTCCACGACAGCTTACTATCTATCCGAACGCCTAGGAACTTGCAACTGTTCCGTCTCTCTTATAATATGCCCATTCTGTCTGATCAAAATATCGGTTCTTGTTGAATTGTGAGTTAGAAACTGTAAAAACTGAGTCTTACTGTGATTTAGCATCAAATTATTTTCCACAAGCCATGAACTTATTTCACGAACTACATTACTTGATACTGTTTCTATATTACACACAAGATCCTTCACCATTAAGCTGGTGTCATCAGCAAACAGAAATATTTTTGAATCACCTGTAATACTAGAAGGCATATCATTCATATAAATAAGAAACAGCAGTGGCCCCAGCACCGACCCTTGGGGAACGCCCCACTTAACAGTGCCCCATTGGGACTGAACATCACTACCATTCTCAATATTGCGGAGAATTACCTTCTGCTTTTTGTTCTTAAAGTAAGAGGCGAGCCAATTGTAAGCTACTCCCCTTACTCCATAATGGTCCAACTTTAGCAGTAATATTTTGTGGTCAACACAGTCAAAAGCCTTCGTTAATCAAAGAAAACACCTAGCGTTCGCAACCTTTTATTTAATCCGTCCAAAACCTCACAGAGAAAAGAGAATATAGCATTTTCAGTTGTTAAACCATTTCTAAAACCAAACTGTATATTCGACAGCAAATTATGTGAATTTAAATGCTCCAGTATATACAACCTTCTCGATAACTTTAGCAAATACCGATGGCATAGAAATAGGTCTAAAATTGTCAACATTATCCCCGTCTCCCTTTTTATAAAGTGGCTTCACTACCGAGTACTTTAATCGGTCAGGAAACCGACCATTCCTAAAGGAAAAGTTACAGATATGGCTAAGTACTGGGCTAACATACATAGAACAATACTTCAGTATTCTGCTAGATACCCCGTCATATCCATGAGAGTTCTAGGTCTTTAGCGATTTAATTATTAACTCAATCTCCCTCTTTTCAGTATCATGGAGGAGCATTTCAGGTAACAGTATCGAGTTGTAGCATACTGGAAATCAACAAACAAATGACACAGAACGTCAGGGCTAAGCATTAAATAATCAGGTTCCGTTTCCATCTTCCCTTTTGCTATAATTAAGTTTTCGTTACAGATACTAGATTCTGACTGTAAATTCACCTTATTTCTTATCATTTCTTAAGTTTATGTCCATACTTGGTTTACATCCTCCTTTAGTTAATGTAATTATTGCAATGTTTTTCTATGTAAACACTTTGCTATTTTTGTATCTCCTGTACAGATAACATCTGTGTAACTCACAGATTAATCCATGGAGAAGAAATAAAAACTTTGAGGTTCGCTGATGACATTGTAATTCTGTCAGAGACAGCAAAAGACTTGGAAGAGCAGTTGAACGGAATGGACAGTGTCTTGAAAGGAGGGTATAAGATGAACGCCAACAAAAGCAAAACAAGGATAATGGAAAGTAGTCGAATTAAGTCGGGTGATGCTGAGGGAATTAGAATAGGAAATGAGACACTTAAAGTAGTAAAGGAGTTTTGCTATTTGGGGAGCAAAATAACTGATGATGGTCGAAGTAGAGAGGATATAAAATGTAGACTGGCAATGGCTAGGAAAGCGTTTCTGAAGAAGAGAAATTTGTTAACATCGAGTACGGATTTAAGTGTCAGGAAGTCGTTTCTGAAAGTATTTGTATGGAGTGTAGCCATGTATGGAAGTGAAACATGTACGATAAATACTTTAGACAAGAAGAGAATAGAAGCTTTGGAAATGTGGTGCTGCAGAAGAATGCTGAAGATTAGATGGGTAGATCACATAACTAATGAGGAGGTATTGAATAGAATTGGGGAGAAGAGGAGTTTGTGGCACAACTTGACTAGAAGAAGGGATCGGTTGGTAGGACATATTCTGAGGCATCAAGGGATCACCAATTTAGTACTGGAGGGCAGCGTGGAGGGTAAAAATCGTAGAGGGAGACCAAGAGATGAATACATTAAGCAGATTCAGAAGGATGTAGGTTCAAAAATGGTTCAAATGGCTCTGAGCACTATGGGACTTAACATCCGTGGTCATCAGTCCCCTAGAACTTAGAACTACTTAAACCTAACTAACCGAAGGACGTCACACACATCCATGCCCGAGGCAGGATTCGAACCTGCGACCGTAGCAGTCGCGCGGTTCCGGACTGAGCGCCTAGAACCGCTAGACCACCGCGGCCGGCAGAAGGATGTAGGCTGCAGTAGGTACTGGGAGATGAAGAAGCTTGCACAGGATAGAGTAGCATGGAGAGCTGTATCAAACCAGTCTCGGGACTGAAGACCACAACAACAACAAAGTCACGTATCATGTTCATCTGTGTTTGCGACCTTCAGTTGTCATCTGAAGATGGCCTGAGAAGTCGAAAGCTGGATCATGACGAAATAAATATAATTTTGTAGAACATTAGGAAATGTTTTTCCTTTGTAATATTAATATCACGTTCTGTCAAGCACCGACGTAAACTTAATTTTCCCAATTTTTTATTAGTACAGCCTCAAAACCTTTTTTTTTTCTTTTTTTTTTGTGAAACGCATATTGTATACCATTAAGAAGTAATGGAGGAACTGTGGCACGGAAATATCTACAGCTCAACTTTCGGTGTGATACGAAGCTGCCTCATGACTCTTTAGGGTCATTATCGATATTGGAGAACTGATCGAATAGTCGATACGTCGATCGTTCAGAAAATTTTGCAATCTTTTACCGCGGAGCGCACATTTCTAGGCGAAGAACTAGGTAACGGAGCTCGCTGGCGCCTGCGGACGCGAGAAGGGCGTTTCACGCACTGTTGGCGCGGGCAGACGCAGGGCCGGAAGTGGAGTGAGTCACGCGCCCCCTCCCGCCTCCCTTCAATTAGCGCCGGCAGGAAGGCGTGCCTCCGCCGCGCACTGACCTATCGAACGCTAGGCGCGCCGCGCGACATCTGAGGCGCTCGCACCCTTCCCAAGGCCGCCGCAGCAGCCACCAGACGGGCCTATTGATCCGGTGACGTCACCGCTCAGGCAGCTGCAGGCTCTGCGCGCGGCGGGACCCTCATTCACATCCTGGTCCTGCCCAGCCGAATCACCGCGCAAAACTGCCGCACGCCGGTAGCAGCGCTGCCACACCTCCCCCCCCCCCCCCCTTCCCCTACTCCTGGCGGGCGCGCGTCACGAAAGGGGAACGTGACGGCGCATCAGATCAGAGGCTCACGACGAGGTAAGGGAAGGTCATGTCAGTGTGTGTGCTAGGAAGTCCCGCACGTAATGGGGTCAAGTGCTAGGCGCCGGCCGGAGTGGCCGTGCGGTTCTAGGCGCTACAGTCTGGAGCCGAGCGACCGCTACAGTCGCAGGTTCGAATCCTGCCTCGGGCATGGATGTGTGTGATGTCCTTAGGTTAGTTACGCTTAATTAGTTCTAAGTTCTAGGCGACTGATGACCTCAGAAGATAAGTCGCATAGTGCTCACAACCATTTGAACCATATTTCAAGTGAAAGGCGCCGGGTGGGTTCAACCTACCACGAATGCCGGACATTTGCCACGCCGGACATTTGCCACGCTGGACATTTGCCACACCTGCCCCTTGGCCAGGTAGCGATCCCTCAGGTAAGGGACGCCCTTCCTCGTACTTCTTCTGTCCGCTTTCAAACCGTCGTCTCCACATCTTACTCGATACAACCAGTACGCAAGCGACCTTCTTTGACATCTTGGCCAAATACAAAGCTTTCTTTTCCGAAATCGAAATATTTATAACTTTTGGGAAACGAAAGCAATACCGACGATTATGTCAGTAAGTAATTAGTTCTGCCAAGTATAGATATACAGGGTGTTACAAAAAGGAATGGCCAAACTTTCAGGAAACATTCCTCACACACAAATAAAGAAAAGATGTTATGTGGACATGTGTCCGGAAACGCTTAATTTCCATGTTAGACCTCATTTTAGTTTCGTCCACCTACGCTCACTGGAGCACGTTATCATGATTTCATACGGGACACTCTACCTGTGCTGCTAGAACATGTGCCTTTACAAGTACGACACAACATGTGGTTCATGCACGATGGAGCTCCTGCACATTTCAGTCGAAGTGTTCGTACGCTTCTCAACAACAGATTCGGTGACCGATGGATTGGTAGAGGCCGACCAATTCCATAGCCTCCACGCTCTCCTTACCTTAACTCTCTTGACTTTCATTTATGGGGGCATTTGAAAGCTCTTGTCTACGCACCCCGGTACCAAATGTAGAGACTCTTCGTGCTCGTATTGTGGACGGCTGTGATACAATACGCCATTCTCCAGGGCTGCATCAGCGCATCAGGGATTCCATGCGACGGAGGGTGGATCCATGCATCCTCGCTAACGGAGGACATTTTGAACATTTCCTGTAACAAAGTGTTTGAAGTCACGCTGGTACGTTCTGTTGCTGTGTGTTTCCATTCCATGATTAATGTGATTTGAAGAGCAGTAATAAAATGAGCTCTAACATGGAAAGTTAGCGTTTCCGGACACATGTCCACATAACATATTTTCTTTCTTTGTGTGTGAGGAATGTTTCGTGGAAGTTTGGCCGTACCTTTTTGTAACACCCTGTAGATCCCACTGCCTGTACGGTCGCTTCCTTTCACGCTTACTGATTGCGATAGAAACAGTCCTTCGCCATGGGAGCAACAAGAAAGAGACGATGTACAGAGAATGCGAATGTACGCTAATCATTTGTTTTTGATCACTGCATTTGTGCCTACTTTAACTACTGCAACTGCATGCCCAAAAGACAATATGGAAATAAGAAATGAGTATGTGAATGTGTGAAAAGAAGAACGACATACTCCATATTAATTTACTCTCTAAAATGCGATATCCCTTCCGGCGAAACATTAGTTAATAAAGTGTAGCGGGACTATGTTAGAAACATGACTGAAAATATGTTCATCAAATAGAGATAAGAACATCCATGACTGACATGTCATCTAAATCGCTCCAGGCAAATGCTGGGATGGTTCCTTTGAAAGGACACGGCCGACTTCCTTCCCCATCCTTCCCTAATCCGATGAGACCGATGACCTCGCTGTTTGGTCTCTTCCCCAAAACAATGCAATCCAAACCATCTAAAGTCGACGTACAATTTTAAAATGTTAGAAATAAGGAAATGAAGTAATACAGAATGCTAAGCTTGTAACGTACGTTGTTGTTTTACATTGTTTAGCTCTGTTATTTACAGGGTCACAGAGAAAGCATCCTAGGTTTTGGAGGGAAAAGTCGTAATTGTAATGATCTGCATTACAACAGAAATAAGAAGCACAACTTAAGGAAAAATAATGTAATGTGTGTTCCAGCTCACAAGCGACATTGAAGCAGATAAAAAAAATGGTTCAAATGGCTCTAACCAGTATGGGACTCAACTGCTGAGGTCATTAGTCCCCTAGAACTTAGAACTAGTTAAACCTAACTAACCTAAGGACATCACAAACATCCATGCCCGAGGCAGGATTCGAACCTGCGACCGTAGCGGTCTTGCGGTTCCAGACTGCAGCGCCTTTAACCGCACGGCCACTTCGGCCGGCTTTGAAGCAGATAGTTCCTGTGACTTAGCATGGGCAGAGGCTATATTCGACAACCGTAATAAATTAATAACTGGCTCCTTTTACCGACCCCCGGTCTCAGATGAAACAGTTGCTGAACACTTCAAAGAAAACTTGAGTCTCATCACAAATAGGTACCCTAATCATACAATTATAGTTGGCAGTGACTTCAATCTACCTTCCGTATGTTGACAAAAATACATTTCCAGACCCTATTGTAGATAGAAAACAACTTCCGTAATTGTTCTGATTGCTTTTTTAAAAAATTATTTTGAACAATCAGTTCACGAGGCCATTCAAGTTGTAAATAGTTACGGAAACACACTTGACCTCTTAGTCACAAATAATCCTGAGCATCACGTCGGATACAGGGATTAGTGAACACATGGTCGTAGCGAGGCTCAATTCCGTAACAAAGAAATTTACACAAAACTAAACGTGACATATATCTATTTATAAAAGCAACTAAAAATTCGGTTGACGTCTTTCTAAGAGACATTCTCCAATCCTTCCAAACTATGTAAGTAAAGACCATATGTGGCTTAAGTTCAAAGAAATAGTATCAACAGCACTCGAGAGATTCATAGCAAATAAATTAATAAGAGACGGAACTGATCCTCCATGGTACACAAAACACGACAGAAAGCTGCTGCAGGAGAACCGAAAAAGGCACGTATAATTTAGACGAGCACAAAATCTCCAAGATTGGCGAAGTTTTACTGAGGCTCGAAATTTGGTGCGGATTTCAATGCGAGATGCAGTTTCCACAACGAAACTCTCTCTACAAATGTGGCGGAAAATCCAAAGAGATTCTGGTTCTATGTTAAGTAAATCAGCGGAAAGGCTGTGTAAGCGATGTGGAGGAGGAGGAGGGGGAGACAAGGGACCCAACCCTTAGGAGCAGGTAAAATCGTGGCAAATGTCCGGCGTGGCAGATGTCCGCACACCCCTACGACTACCAGTCATCAACTTTTACCTGTGACATCAAACTTGCGCAGAGATAGAACAGAACATGGACAGCAATTTGTTACAAGTCTGCAGCATGTTCTCTTGGCCGTTGTAATCACAGTTGTAAAACTATCGAAGGTTACCGTAGTCTGTAAGTACACTCCTGGAAATGGAAAAAAGAACACATTGACACCGGTGTGTGAGACCCACCATACTTGCTCCGGACACTGCGAGAGGGCTGTACAAGCAATGATCACACGCACGGCACAGCGGACACACCAGGAACCGCGGTGTTGGCCGTCGAATGGCGCTAGCTGCGCAGCATTTGTGCACCGCCGCCGTCAGTGTCAGCCAGTTTGCCGTGGCATACGGAGCTCCATCGCAGTCTTTAACACTGGTAGTATGCCGCGACAGCGTGGACGTGAACCGTATGTGCAGTTGACGGACTTGGAGCGAGGGCGTATAGTGGGCATGCGGGAGGCCGGGTGGACGTACCGCCGAATTGCTCAACACGTGGGGCGTGAGGTCTCCACAGAACATCGATGTTGTCGCCAGTGGTCGGCGGAAGGTGCACGTGCCCGTCGACCTGGGACCGGACCGCAGCGACGCACGGATGCACGCCAAGACCGTAGGATCCTACGCAGTGCCGTAGGGGACCGCACCGCCACTTCCCAGCAAATTAGGGACACTGTTGCTCCTGGGGTATCGGCGAGGACCATTCGCAACCGTCTCCATGAAGCTGGGCTACGGTCCCGCACACCGTTAGGCCGTCTTCCGCTCACGCCCCAACATCGTGCAGCCCGCCTCCAGTGGTGTCGCGACAGGCGTGAATGGAGGGACGAATGGAGACGTGTAGTCTTCAGCTATGAGAGTCGCTTCTGCCTTGGTGCCAATGATGGTCGTATGCGTGTTTGGCGCCGTGCAGGTGAGCGCCACAATCAGGACTGCATACGACCGAGGCACACGGGGCCAACACCCGGCATCATGGTGTGGGGAGCGATCTCCTACACTGGCCGTACACCACTGGTGATCGTCGAGGGGACACTGAATAGTGCACGGTACATTCAAACCGTCATCGAACCCATCGTTCTACCATTCCTAGACCGGCAAGGGAACTTGCTGTTCCAACAGGACAATGCACGTCCGCATGTATCCCGTGCCACCCAACGTGCTCTAGAAGGTGTAAGTCAACTACCCTGGCCAGCAAGATCTCCGGATCTGTCCCCCATTGAGCATGTTTGGGACTGGATGAAGCGTCGTCTCACGCGGTTTGCACGTCCAGCACGAACGCTGGTCCAACTGAGGCGCCAAGTGGAAATGGCATGGCAAGCCGTTCCACAGGACTACATCCAGCATCTCTACGATCGTCTCCATGGGAGAATAGCAGCCTGCATTGAAGCGAAAGGTGGATATACACTGTACTAGTGCCGACATTGTGCATGCTCTGTTGCCTGTGTCTATGTGCCTGTGGTTCTGTCAGTGTGATCATGTGATGTATCTGACCCCAGGAATGTGTGAATAAAGTTTCCCCTTCCTGGGACAATGAATTCACGGTGTTGTTATTTCAATTTCCAGGAGTGTAAGTGTAGGCAATCGTAGTTATCCTAGTATCTTTGGTCAGTTAAGGTCGGACTCGTATTACCTATACTTTAGGTGTGTTGCATACCTATCTGGTGTTACTTCATAACGATTGCTCTGTTTATGAATGCAGTCAGCGTCTTACTAGGTTCCCCTAAAAACCGGAATCGGTAAACCGTCGAGGAACTGAATAAAGATATACGTAAATGGCCGCCTAACTTACGGAACATTATTGTTCTACTTAGTTATTTTCTGTTTCATATTCAAGAACAAATAGTATTTACGCCAAAATTAAACATTCCAATGTTATATTCAGGCTTTATTCGAAAACTGTAATGTGAAACAAAGGGATGTTGTAGAAAAAATAAGTAAAACAACACAGATTTGTCATATAGACATAACAAAAAGATAAAATGAAAATAAAAAAACCAGAACAAAAATATATCAGACATTGCTTCAATACTTTGGGAAACTTACATAAAACATGTTTCTGTTATTCACAAAAAGCTTTCGCATGTATCAATAATGACAGGAAATTCTTGCCTTTGATCATGATGAAGAGCATTATATTGAGAACAAAATATGTATTTAATGCATGAAAACTGTACTTCATAAGTAATTGCTTCATCACTTGTAAAATGATACAACTTATATTCTGTAAGGATACAGAAATAAAACACCCAATGGATTGAAAATGAATGATGTGCAGTTCTAATTATGCACAAAACAAAACAACCAAACTAACAAAGAAAACAGAAATCATTGGCTCCCAGTTTCTCTCTTACATATTCATTTATGCAGCAAAGGGGTCTTTGTAGCTAACTGCAGACACTAACAGATCATCCTGATCTCAGCAGAGGCATCTGTTCAGATAGATAGGAAGACCAGTACACCATACGGAATTTTTCAGCAAAGCTAACTGCAGGTACATACTACCCTGAAGAGGATTCCAGCAGAGGGGTCTGGCTACTAACTATGACACCAGCAGACAGCAGCTTGTCTAACTGTGGACATATGCTGATCCCAATGAATACCCCAACAGAGGGATCTGGCAGCCAACTGTGAAACCAGAAGATCCTGAAGAAGATCCCAGACAGTGGTCTGTTCAGCTAACTAGGAACACTGCCTAATTGTGAACAAAATCTCAGCAGAGGACTGTGTTCAGCTAACTGTTAACAGGAGCAGACCTTGAAGGAGATCACAGCAGAGAGGCCTGTTTAGCTAACTCGGGATATCAGCAAAGGCTAAGGAATTTTCCAGCAAAGAAGTGTGCTCAGCTAACTGGGGACATGTGCTGACTCTGAAGAAGACTGCAGCAGAGGGATCTGACAAGTAACTGTGATACCAGTGCACCCTGAAGAAGATCCCAGCAGAGGGTTCTGTTCAGCTATCTGGGAACACCACCAGGTCCTGAAGATTTCAGCAGAGGGGTCTGTCCAGATAACTTCAAACACCAGCAGATCCTGCAGATATCAGTATAATAGAAAGACCAGTGAATCCTAAGGAATTTTTAGGCAAAGGTGTGTGTGCAGCTAGCTAGGGACATAGTTCTGAAGAAGATCCCAGCAGAAGGGTCTGGCAACTAACTGCAACACCAGAAGACCCTGAAGAAGATCCTTGCAGAGTGGTCTATTCAGCAACACCACCAGATCCTGAAGAAGATCTCAGCAACAAGGTTTGTTCATCTAATTGGGAACACTAGCAGATCTTGAAGGAGATCATAACACAGAGGTGTGAATAGTTTACTTGGAACACCAGCAGATCATAAGGAATTTCGCAGCAGAGGGGTGTGTTCAGCTAAATGGAGGCATACGCTGATCCTGACAAAGATGCCCAGCAGAGGGGCGTACCAACTACCTGGGACAACAGAAGATCCTGAAGAACAATCCAGCACCAGTCTGTTCCACTAACCAGGAACAGCAAAGAGAGTTCTGTTGAGTTAACTGGGAACACTGCCAGATCCTGAAGAAGATCTCAACAGATAGGTATGTCCAGCTAACTAGCAATACCAGCAGATCCTGAAGAAGGTCTCAGCAAAGAGATATGATCAGCGAACTGGGACTACCAGTAGATACTGGAAGAGATCACAGCAGAGGGTCTATTTAGCTAACTCTGGTCACAAAGAGGTCCTGAAAACGATGATAGCAGAGAAATCTGTTTAGCCAACTACAGTTACCAAGAGATCCTTAAGTTCTCATCAGAAGGAACATCAGTAGATCGTAAGGAATTTTGCAGAAGAGGAATCTTTTCAACTATCTCTTAAATACTGGAGAGTTTTAGATTGTAAACAGGCTAGCTATCACAGGCATACTGACACAAAACCCTTTCTTTATAACAGTAATTGTAAAAGCAAATGTTCAAACATTCAAATGCGTGTGAATTTCTAAGAGTCCAAACCGCTGAGGTCATCGGTCCCTAGACTTTAGATTAGATTTACTTTCATTCCAATTGATCCATAGTGAGGAGGTCCTCCAGGATGTAGAACATGTTAGAAAAACAGTAATACATGGCAAATTTTTACAACTAAAACAAATAAGCTAAAGTACCTTCCACAGTTCCCAAGTCGAATGATCATTTTTTTAATGAACACTACATGAAAGGATCATTTTACAACACTCATTTGCTAAGATCGCATTAAAGCACTGAATTTAAAATAAAAAAAAGTTTTTTATTTATAAGGTAATAAACGTATAATAGAACTACCACAATACTTATTTACAGTGAACACATTACTACACTGAAATGGTGCAGAAGTTAGATTGTACACACACACACACACACACACACACACACACACACACGCGCGCGCGCGCGCGCGCGCACACACACACAACACAATCAGTTGGTTCTAGTGGGAAATTAATCAATGGAGTGGAAGGAGTTGGCCACCAATAGATCCTTTAGGTTTCTCGTAAACTGAATTTCATTGGTTGCTGAGCTTTTTATGGCTGCTGGCAAGTTATTGAAAATGTATGTTCCTGAATAATGCACACCTTTTTGTACAAGAGTAAGTGACTTTAAATACTTGTGAAGATTATTCTTACTTCTAGTATTGATTCCTATTATTCTTCCTACTGTTCTGTAGAGTACAGCAAGAGCAGAATCTGAAGATGAAGCTAGCAAAGGGATGGATCTGTCCAAGAACTGAGGACAGCAGCAGACCCTGAAGAAACTTCCAACAGTGGAATCTATTCAGCAAACCAGAAACACCAGCAGATCCTGAGGAAGATCCAAGTAGAGAGGTGTATTCAATACCTAGTACACTAACCAGAACTTTAATCCTACTATACTTTAGAGTACATTAAGTACAATATCGTGACTTACTTTTACTGCATCTTGCGCCTATGTCTACTCTACCAGAAATTCACATTACAGCCAGGCCACATGGACAGCTGACTTCCACGAAGGCAGTACAAGCATGTCCCACTCAGCCACCAGACGGCAACACCAGTGTCGTCAGAGGTTGCTGGCCCATGAATCTTTTCCTTACATGGGTCACATGACAGCAAATAGGACCAACTGTAGCCTGGCACCTGGGGCTGTATTTAGGACAGTGCATGGACCCTAAAGGGCTAGTTCACTCTGCGTTGGCTCCCTGAGACATGCGCCGAATGTAGTCACATTTGATCAATCACAAGTTCCCTCTGGAACCATTGTTATGCCGCCATCAGAGCCCGCTTCCATCTTTGCATTTGGATCTTCTGCTGTGGTGATACCCTGAAGAAAATGTGGTCCTAATGCAGTGACACATCTTCAGACTTGCAAAAATATTCAGTTTAGTTTCGTTAATGGCTTTGCTGAACTTAGAATCTCGACCCAGTCTTTGGTAAGGCCCTTCAGGACTCTGACTCTCGCGCACTGGGCGTTCAGACTCTTAATAGTGAATTCTCTGTGTGTATTGTGAATCTGTTGGCCTTATACCACTGCAGCTAATCAGTATTCATTGTCAGGTAGACTTGTTTTGGTTTAATGACTACTTACAAACCAACTGCTGCCAGAGACAATTGTATCAATTCTAATTTCAATAAACTTTAAGTTCATTGTATATTTGGATCTTATTTCTTGGACAACTTTGGCGGACCTATTATTTGGCGATGAGGGTTATTTTTCCTTTGCTTCCATGTGTGTTCTGACCCAGGTAGACATTGATTTTATGAGTATGTTCACATACACTCACTCCTGCTACATTGCTTCTAGTATGGTGTCTCCAACCGATCCTGCCCCCAGGTCTTAGTACTGTCGCAGCAGAAGAAGGGCACCCAGGCACCCCTTCTTAAAGTGACTAATGGCCATCCCTGTGGCCTTCCTGGTGCTCGCCAATCGACTCTACCAGATGGACACCATGGTCAATAGTTTCCAATTGGCAACTCCATAGTTTTCACCATTCGATAAGAAGATCGACCCATTGGCGCAATACACTACTGGCCATTAAAATTGCTACACCAAGAAGAAATGAAGATGATAAACGGGTATTCATTGGACAAATATATTATACTAGAACTGACATGTGATTACATTTTCACGCAATTTGGGTGCATAGATCCTGAGAAACCAGTACCCGGCACAATCACCTCGGGCCGTAATAACGGCCTTGATACGCCTAGGCACTGAGTCAGACAGAGCTTGGCGTGTACACGTACAGCTGCCCATGCAGCTTCAACACGATTCCACAGTTCATCAAGAGTACTGATTGGCGTATTGTGACGAGCCAGTTGCCCGGCCACCATTGAGCAGACATTTTCAATTGGTGAGAGATCTGGAGAATGTGCTGGCCAGGGCAGCAGTCGAACATTTTCTATATCTAGAAAGGCCCGTACAGGACCTGCAACATGCGGTCGTGTGTTATCCTGCTGAAATGTAGGGTTTTGCAGTAATCGAATGAAATGTAGCGTCCACTGTCAAAGTGCCGACAATGCAAAGAAAAGGTGACCGAGATGTGTAACCAATGGCACTCTATACCATCAGGAGATGACGAATACACGCTTCCAATGTGCGTTCCCCATGATGACCCAAACACGGATGCGACCGTCATGATGCTGTAAACAGAACCTGGATTCATCCGAAAAAATGACGTTTTGCCATTCGTGCGCTCAGGTTCGTTGAGTACATCATCGCAGGCGCTCCTGTCTGTCAGGCAGCGTCAAGGGCAACCGCAGCCATGGTCTCCGAGCTGATAGTCCATGCTGCTGCAAACGTCTAATGGTTCTAATGGCTCTGAGCACTATAGGACTTAACTTCTGAGGTCATCAGTCCCCTAGAACTTAGAACAACTTAATCCTAACTAACCTAAGGACATCACACACATCCATGCCCGAGGCAGGATTCGAACCTGCGACCGTAGCAGTCGTGCGGTTCCAGACTGAAGCGCCTAGAACCGCTCGGCCACCCTGGCCGGCCTACAAACGTCGTCGAACTGTTCGTGCAGATGGTTGTTGTCTTGCAAACATCCCCATCTGTTGACTCGAGACGTGGCTGCACGATCCGTTACAGCCATGCGGGTAAGATACCTGTCATCTCCTGAACCGACCGATTCCATATTCTGCTAACAGTCATTGGATCTCGACAAACGCGAGCAGCAGTGTCGCGATACGATAAACCGCAATCGCGATAGGCTACAATCCGACCTTCATCAAAGTCGGAAATGTCATGGTACACATTTCTCCTCTTTACACGAGGCATCACAACAACGTTTCACCAGGCAACGCCGGTCAACTGCTGTTTGTGTATTAGAGATCGGTTGGAAATTTTCCTCATGTCAGCACTTGTAGGTGTCGCCACCGGCGCCAACCTTGTGTGAATGCTCTGAAGAGCTAATCATTTGCATATCACAGCATCTTCTTCCTGTCGGTTAAATGTTGCGTCTGTAGCACGTCATCTTCGTGGTGTAGCAATTTTAATGGCCAGTAGTGTTCGTCATCTGCATGGAGCAACACTTCCTCGTGCATGGCATTCCAGGTGTCCACGACAGCATACTTTCTTCCTGGGATACGCTGGTCGCGAGATATGCCATCTCCTGCAACAGCTCAATCTCGAAGTGAAATCGCATGCCCTCCCTTATGATAAGATCAAGTCTAGCTTATTGAAATATTTTAATTCCTAGCTGCACGTGGTGTTGTGCCAAAATGACTTTTTTCCCTGCCACAAACTTCATGGACAATCTTACTGGGAAAGGACTGCCCATCTCAAGGGCCTGTCTTGCAGATGCAATTTCCAGTGTAGTAACTCTCAGTGTAGACAATCATATGTGGCCTCTTGGTTAGACACTTGATCTGCTGGAGTTGTGGGACAGGTTACTAGAAACTTGCCTTGCTTTTGAGAAATCTCTTCAGTCACCTGCCACTCTGCAGGACGCTTGACAAATTTGCACCACCCGACTACACACTGCCGAGGAAGGCACAACTATAACAGACACACGTTGCGGTATGGTAGTTGATTAAAACAGTGATTCAGGAAGTGCAGAACGAATTTATTTTATTTCCAGTAATGATTACAAAAGTTCTGGTACTTAGATCCGTAGGTAACTGGTTCCAGTCAGCAATGACTATCTTCAGATCAGCCACTATGTCTTTATTATTGTAGGACATGTTATAAAATAGATCAGAAGATGTTCACTGCTGACCAAAACTAGTAGCCTAAGGCCCCAATGTCTTGTGGTCACTAGTGGAAATAAAAGAAATTCATTCTTAACTATAGTTGAGTCACTGTAAGAAGACAGCTGCAGTGGCCTGCATGTAGCAGCTAGCTTCACAGGCCTGCTACAGTCAATAATGTTAAACGGTTTTGTAAACATCTCTGTGGCAATTCCTCAGTGTTGCTGGAGCTCTACAGATGGCTATTGTGTCGCCTGTGGCCATGTGTGCTTCATACTTGAAAGTCGGCAACAGCGCTGCCAGCTGCCAGGTATCAAGCTGTCTTGACTATAGGTGTCACCCACAGCAGATCCCCTCCTGCAGTCAGTGCTTCATTAGCCATCAACAACGCCAGTGTCCTTTCTCACCACTGCACGAACTACTCGCCCTGTGGAAAGTCCAGCCACTGAGCTGCAATATGCCAGGTGGCGATTAAGATGAATGTGGATCCTGCTTGCAGGAACGCCTCGGGTGCTAATGGATATGAAGAGGTGGACCCTTTTCTGGACATCTTGAACAGTGAAGCAGTGCTTTGCCACAGGAGTGACTCGCTGGCCTCAACAGGCTGCAGGGCAACATGGGTTGGTCCATGACCTCATCAACTGTAACTTGCCATTCCAGATGGAGTTGCTTCCATTGAATCTTCCTGACAGCCTGCTGTGCACTTACAGCAACGATCTTGTCAAGATTAATAGGTGTTTTACAACTCCGGTTCAATATCACTTGACTGACCTGGCTACCAAGACCCTGCTCCTGGAGGCACCAGGTACCATTAACCTCTCAGGTATGGATCTCTTTCATGGACTGGGCCTTGACATCAATTACTCTATCCTCAAAATCAATTTGTTGGGTGTTAATGCTCTTTTTCACGAGTTTAATTATGTCTTTTTCCACTGCAACTCAGAGGTCAACGATTTTGAGGCACACGTGTTCCTCCTTCCATCTGCAATGCTAAAATTCCATAGAGCCAGGAATGTTCCTTTCATGTTCCATGATAAGCTGCAGCTGGAGGTCCAGCAGCTCCAGAATGAGGGTGTCCTCTTGTGGGTGTCCAATAGCCAGTGGACCGCCCCCACTGTCATCACTGAGAAACCCAATGGGGTGCTGCACTTGTGTGGCGATTTTAATTCCACTATTAATATTCAGTTGGTCATAGATATCTATCTCTCGAGTTGAGGAAATCCTCCCTAGTCTAGCCTAATGGGAGGAGTTTTGCTAAGATCTATCTCAGGGGTGCATATCTCCATCTTCTGTTCGAAGAGGGTTCACACTGTTTCTTGATGATCAACACCCTTTTACGTCTTCTCCAATGCCAAAGGCTACCTTTCTACAATGCCAGAACTCCAGCGATCTTCCAGCAATATCTGCTGGGTCCAGCACATGGCCACTTATTTAGATGACATTCTTGCAGTCAGCAAAGACCTTCACGATCCTTCACCAGGCAAACATAAGTTATAACAAAGGCAAATGCTATTTGTTCTTTCCCCAGGTTGAGTACCAAGGTTACATTTTCAGCACTTCAGGCATTCACCCAACCCCACAATATGTTGAGGTCATTCAAAAGCTGCTGACTCCACCAATACCAGACGAATGAAATTGTTGTTGGGCAACTATAGTTATTAATGTAAATTCATTCTGCATGTAATGGTCATTGCCAAAGCCTTACATTACTTCCTATGCAACAATGACCACTGGAACTGGACCTCTGAGTGTGATAAGGCGTTTCAGGTTTTGAAATAGGCCCTCCTCAGCCCTCCGAGCCTCATAGTGTATGACCCCACCAAGCCTCTCTGCCTAGCCACAGATGCAATGAAATATAGAGTCGGCGCAGTTTTTTCTCCTTACCATAGACGCCTTTGAGTGTCCTATTGCCTTTGTGTCCAAGACCTTATTCGCAGACCAATGCAGTTTTAGTCAAATTGAGAAAGAGGCACCTGCCGTCATCATCGGGATCAAAAAATTCGAAGATTATGTCAATGATCGCCATTTCACTCTCTCTACTGATCACAAGCCATTACTCTTCGTTTTTAAGGAGTCAGGCATCATTATGACAAGAACGGCATTCCACCTGCATCAGTTGGTCCTTTTCTTGTTTGATTTCAGTTATGACATCCAGTTCCATTCTATAGACCTCCTTTCATGTCTGCCTCTAGAAGGGATCCACCCCTTGGCATTAATGCTGAAGTCTGCTTTCAACTTTACAACATAGCTGCAGAACCTGTGGTCAGTTTGCCATTGTGTCCATAACCCATCATGAGCCATAACGCCAAGGAGAAATTGGGTAGCTGTATGACTCTTGGCAGTTACATCAGTCTGATGTCCAGCTGTACTGGCATCACCACTATGAGCTCCCCACACTCAACAGGGTGCTCTCAATCCATGGAGATGACAATCACATCAAGGTCTTCATCCCAGCAGCTTTTCAGCAGTGTACCTTGTCTTTATTGCATGCCAGGCACTGGGGCCTGGTCTTCATCATCAGGCATCTGGTCCACCAACATGTGTCCTGGAGGGGCATGCATGTGGCATTCACCTGCACGATTGAGGTCTGACCAACATGCTAAGGCAAGCAGGTGGCTCTTCCAAATGATTTTTTTCCATGGCCAGATACTTTGGCCCTTTGTTCTAGGATCCATCTGTAGTTTGCTGGCTCAATCATGGGGAACTCTTGGCTGACCACCATCGATGCTGGTAGTGGTTTTCCCTATATTGCCCACACACCCAACAAGCACGCTGGACAAACTATCTACAAACTACTACTAATAACATTGCTTTAAAACAAGCGTTCAGTGCATAGTGTTGTGGAATGGGGAAAAAAACCGCAAACTGGCGTTCATAAGAAGAAGAACAACACCAAACATGCAACAGGAGCGTAATATGTAGGAAATTGTCCACGCAACCTGCCACTGATGATGCCTTGCAGAAGATAAAGGCGAAACGCGTATGGCACTAAAATTGTGTTTTATTCAGTTGCTGTCAGACGGTCCATAAGTAAAAATTATTAATATACCGTAATATTACACGCAACTGAGGAAGACAGGACTATAAAAGTTGAAGATACCCTCAAACTATTCCAGATTTTTTCTATTGCTTCGCTCCTTGAAACATTTGTTACTGACAATGCCCCCCCCCCCCCCCCCAATTAGCTTCTGCAGAACTTACCATCCATACAGTACCCTTCCACTCTGTCTCCAATGGTCTGGCTGAATATTTTGTCTATATGTTTAAAACAAATCCACCTGAACTCCACTGGCATCGCCCCTCTTCCTGGCATCATACTGTTCAAGCTCCCAGGAGTGAAATTAAAATTCAAAGTGAAAGGTAAGTTTCACTGATGACATGGATGTGAGTAAAAATTACGGATCTGCTGGAGGGAATGAAAAGTTTGATGAGTACAGAACTGGAATAAGAGTAAATCGAAGAAAGACGAAAGTAATGAGAACTAGCAGAAATGAGAAGTCCGAGAAACTTAACATCAGTATTGCTGGCCACGAAGTAGATGAATTTAAGGAATTCTGTTATCTAGACACCAAAATTAACCATGACGGACGGAGCAAGGGGGACGACAGAAGCAGAATACCACTGGCAAAAAGCGTATTCCTGGGTAAGACAAGTCTATTAGTATCAACATAGGCCTTCATTTGAGAAAGAAATTTCTGAGAATGTTCGTTTAGAGCACGTAATTGTATGATAGTGAAACGTGGAGACTGGAAAAGAAGGGAATCGAAACATTTGAGATGTGGTGCTACAGATGGCTAGTGAAAATTAGGTGAACTGGTGAGGTAAAGAATTAGTGGGGAGGGGGGTTCTGGATAAAATCGGAGAGGAAATGAATAGATAGAAGGACTGACAAGAAGAAGGGACAGGACGATGGGACATCTGTTATGACATCAGAAAATAACTTCCATCGTACTAGAGGGAGCTGTAGAGGAAAACAGAGATTGGAATACATTCAGCGAGGACGTAGGTTGCAAGTTGAGTTGAAGAGGTTGAAGCAGGAGAGGAATTCGAGAAGGGCCGCTTCAAACCAGTCAGAAGACTGATGACTTAAATATATATATATATATATATATATATATATATAGCAGCCATCTTCCTTGCAGGCGACAGTTCACTTCCAGTGGGCTTCCTGGGCCAGGCGTCGAAAACAGTCACATTGCATCAACCACGAGCTCATTTAGGAGCCGTCACTATATCCTCATCGCAGTGCGTTTCCGACTTTCTGTTCCAGATCTTCAAATGTGATTGTACCTCGAAGACGACATGGGTCTGATGGGGTGACCCAACTTCGAAGTTGTAATTAATTTCATTTCGTTTCGTTATCAGCTTCGCTGAACTTAGATTCTTGACCGAGGCTTTGGTAAGTCCCTTCAGGACTCTTATTCTGGCACACTGAGTGCCAAGGCTCGTAGTAGTGAACACTCTGTGTGTATTGTGCCTTTGTCGGCCTTCTGCTGCTGTAAGTGTTCATTCTGAAGAAGAGTTATTTTGGTTTAATGACGGGTTACAAACCAACTACAGTCAGAGAACGTCGTGTTAATTGTGAATTAATAAATTTTTAGTTAACTGTGCACCTGGACTTTATTTTCTTTGTCTTCCTTCCTGCTGTTGCAGTGTTAATAACACAATAATTTCATGTGGCTCAATAGCCTGGTGCGCCCACCAGTGTATTAATCAACATGAAACGACTGACGAACTGCGAGTCCACTGAACTGGTTATTATGAACTGTTCTTATGTTGAGGTGTTACGCCCTGTGGGTGACTGAAATATTTTGTGTTTTACCAGTAATAATCAAAGTAGACAAGATTCTCAGACAGCAGTCCTGAAAAGGGAATGGAATTACGGAAGAACAGCTTGTAGAGGGCCACTCTGGGATTTGAAATCTCTGCACACGGATGAGAGACCAGCGCCTTAATCACTGCATCAGATCACTCGTTCTCTATTCGTGACGCGTTACAGAGATCGCGCTGGGGTTTTGCGAGCGAGGTCATCTTGCGTTTCCTAATGTGTTTCAGATAAACGACGCTAGTATCAGCATACAGGCGCAATGGAGATGAAAAACATTAGCAGGTACAAAAAGTATCAACTGCAGACCTTAACGCTCTTGTCTGAGCAACATGGCAGAAACACTTGCTTTCTGTTTCACTCAATCATTCAGCCAATTTCCCGAAATCCTTCTCAGCAGCAAGAACTGGACTCTGAAATAACCTTCCGCATTATATTAGAGAACTGAATATTATCTCCAGCTTCAGAAGACAGCTAATCAAATACCTATTAAAGCAACAATATGTTGTCTCAGTACGGACTCGTTACCCTTGTAAATCTCTCTTTCCAACAGCCGACGCAGTTTCCTCGAATTTCCTTTCCTCAGAACTCGCCGTATCAGAAAACATCAATTTTGTTCACCTATAAATTCGTCTTATATCTGAAACTATATTTATTGCTATTAATGTCATTATTGCTATCGTTATTATTATTATTATTATTATCATCATTATTATTACCATTATCACTATTAGTGACACCAGCTGAAGTAGTTAGAGATTGCCATTATTAACGTTATTAGTTCAGAGGTAGTATAACTTACTCACAACGCCAATCCAGACACTCAAATCATTTTAATACTATTTGTCATACTAAAATTGTTATTTCTTAGTTAACTATGATGTAAAAAAGATACTGTATATGCGAAACCCTTGTCCGATGTACGAAGGAACAGATTAAATAAATAAATAAACTGGTCGCGAATCGCAATGTTGGAAATGACTGAGCCTATGGAAGATGTCGAAAGTATTTAATGAGTAATGACACAAGGATATTACCAACTATTCAGAGCAGTTTCATCGTAGAAAAACATTAGCTGCCCAAAAAATTATTTATGTACAAGCATCAGTATCTTAGACCGTTACAGGCCGCGGTCAACTGTTGTCAGTTGTTTTCACCTTGCATAATTCGATTAGGAAAGAGAAACTAAATGTAGTAGATGAGTTTCGCTGTTAGGGAGCAAAGTAGTTGATGACAGAGGGACTCTAAAACAAAGGCTGGCAACAACGAGAAAAGAGTATCTAAAAGGACAGATATTTGATAACATCGAATATTATATTGTCAGTATCCAAAACTCATTAAATTTTGTCCGAAATTATTATTTGAATTAAAGCTACATACCAAAATATGTCCTAAAACAAGGAAAAGTTCGTAAAATGGCCTCAGCTCCCAAAGGAATACCAATTCCTAATAAATGAGAGCTGCGACTACTGTAGCATAATTGGAAAACCAAGAGGGAAAATTTCGCGATGAAAATAATACCAGAAGACGCCAGATCGCCTTGGTACAAAGTGATAAACCGGACAATGGCGACCAACTCCATCCAGTTAAAACCGTGAGCCGCATGTGGAAATTGTATGCGGAGGACACAACCGAATATCGTTTTGAGTGCCCGAAATTTCTCGCGAAATGGCACACGGCAATGAACATGAGTCGACGTACGAAATATACAGGTTTACCAGAATGGAAATCCAGCAACATGCATCATAGCACACACAATTCATATAATTTTTGGACTTAAATTAACGGACAACTTACCGTATCTGGCATACTTATGGGATGAAAGCGAGACATCCTGAAAACAGGCTTTTGTAAGCTAATTTTCTCAAGATTCCAGTCTACAGAGCTTGTGATAATATTTTTAATATTTTGACATGAAATCTCACGTAAAAAAGAAATGTAATATGAATTCTATAAAAGTGTCAAGTAAGGAATGACTCAATGGACAATTTCTTGCAGATTTCCGTACAAAATACTGAAATGTGAGCGTGTTGCAATATATATATATATATATATATATATATATATATATATATATATATATATACAAAATGAGTTTGTTTTCTGATATTGCGTTGAAAGGAGTCTACTGAGGCACACTTGTATCTGGTACACTTGCATCTGGCACACTTGTATCTGGCACCCGAATATGATAATAACATTAATGTAAACTAAAATGAAACTATTATATTATAAAGGCTGTATGTCTCTGACAGGCTTTGTAAAGCGGATCGCTGACTGTGCACGACCGCAGGGCCAAAGATACTTCTTCATGTCTGAGATTGTAGTGTTGGGGTAAGAGAGCGCTTGGGGAGCAATTGTAGGTAGTTGTCTGTGAGCGAAAGAGGATGGAGTAGGCAGATGTTGTGGTGTGCTCTGTGAAGCCACCAAGTGTTAGATTAATATAGGAATTACGAGAACATGGAAGCAGAAGTCTTCACGCAAGCAAGGTAAAGAAGTTAAATAATTATGACTTTCGTTTTGCCAGTGCGTTAGTATAGATGAGTTGGCTGATAACTGTCAGTTGTTGAATAACCCCAGAATGTACGTAAATTGATTTGATAAAAAGGCTAGTTAGATATTTCCCTTTTGTAATATTTGGTAACACAGATATGTGTAATTTGATGAGTTGTATTTATGCCTTTTTAGTGAGGTTAGATAATACGTGCTGTATAAATCTCATTGTTTGTGGATCAATTTGTAAATATGATGTAATTTTCTGAGTAATGTAATTTCAGTTGTCAGATGTTTTGAAAAGCCAAACTTAACTTGGAACGTAATTCCACAAAAAAAACTGTATTAGCGATTCGCTACAATCAGTAACGCCTCCCTCTCCAGGTCATATGTTTTTCAAAGACATTGGATTTTTCTAAAGTGTTTTCAGTTATAAGAACGTAGGCTTCCACGTCCGGTGTCATAGTGATTAAAATTCTTCTGGGTATTATGCCGCGGCATTGCTAAAAACAAACAACAATAATAAACTAAAACCGACGTTTCGGCCGTATTGCAACGGCCTTCCTCAGGGCACGACTATTATCAGCCAAAAGAATTCCATGTACATTCCAAAATATTACGGTCTGCACTGCACACCGCTGAAGCTGTAGCTAGCATATTTATATTTTTTTATAAGAGGCCAGAATATATCGCGTTCCACTGTTGCTGCTTTAGAGGTAAGACAGTTCAATTTATTTGTTATGTGCACAGGGACCAAAGTTATCAGTTTTGAACATGGTCAGAGGATTCAGTATCTAATGGGCTGAACGCATTTTGCGGTGACTGTATTTCTTTATTGGTATTGGGAGTTGCATTGCTCAATCAGTTAGTATAAAGTTTTGCTAACAATAACACCGAGTAAGCACACCACTTGCAGTTACAACACGGTACACGATAACTCCAGTTTAGTATCCATTCCACAGCCATGCATTTATTCAATAATATTTAAAGAAAGTTACATAATTTGTTTGTTATTTGTAAACGCCCTCACTTAAGTGCCTCAAATAATATTTTAAACTACCGTTACAACGTGAAATTGTAAAGGCTAAAAAAGATAAAAAAAACATTAGATTCCTTTCTTTGCGTTCTTGAAAATACCTTTAAAAAAGAAACCTATATCTACTAAGCGTGGAAATGCATTGTTTTTGCGACTGATTATGTCATACCTCGTATACATATTTTGCACTCCTGGCGCCCCTGTCAGTTTGGTACCGTAAGCGGCCGCTTGTGTCGCTTCAGTCTAAAACCGGCCGTAACTGCATGTGAAGCATAGCTCTACAATAATATTGTGCCAATAAATTGCGCGAAAGTGCGACGCCGCGGTCGGCACAATATTGTTGCGCAGTATTTATGTACTGGTTAGAGCTCTGCGTTCACGGCGAACATATCGACGACCGCCAAAGTCGCACTCGTCTGTATTGCGATTCAGCTGCCTGCCTTGCAAAATGCAAACAAATTATGCAGAAAGGGCGAAACAGGTCCGAGACCCTTTCTATGAATATTTCGATGTATCATGGAGTCTTTTATGGCAGCACAGATTCGTAAACCACAGTAACAGCCAATTACAAATTCAACGAGTATACTGTATAATTTATCGTGTACATGTGCTGTTTTCTATGTTTTTTCATTCTAACTACTGGTGCAAACGAAATAAAACATTTACGCTGATTGAAAACTTAATTGATGTTGTTTGTACTGTGAGAAATACTGCAAGAAAATTTTAACATGTACGCTCACTGGGCAGCTGACCTATCTTTATTTGTCCATCTGAGAACTGCTACGAGTAAAATAAAACTTTCTGTTCACCGTCATCACACCATGATCTTCCATTTTCTCTGTGATTGTTTACAAGCACGTATCTGGTGACCCCTGGTCAAACTTAATTTCTTCAAAGTATTGCAACGTGATTTCATATAAAACTTCCAGCAGACTTCCTGATCTCTTACCAACAACTACATTTCAGTTCCTTGTGGAAATTTGTTCGGAACACATCAGAGTGGAATCTAGGATTTTGTTCGGGGGCGGGGGCTGAGCTCGTATAAATTTTGTTTCATCTTGCTGCCTCCAGATTGAACGAAGGGGTTTTCTTAATCTATTATAATACCAACTATAACGGTGACAAAATTTTTGAGACTGTTTAATCTGAAACCTGAATTGCAAAGAATCTCTCTCTCTGTTTCTTTTTTGAGATTATGTAGAAAAAGGCTTGCGGGAGGGGGGAGGCTGCGTCCCCACAGCCCCCTCCCGCTATATTCGCCTTTGGATGGCGTCGAATTTTTCTTTGGTGTCGGTAGGAACTGACCTGTACTACGTAATAGCACCCTTACTTGGTACAATGTATTGCGCAGTATATTAAGCGAACACCCATATTAAAAGCTCTGCAGTCTTCTGCGATATAGGGCACAAACCGTCATTATCAATCTACCTTGTTCAACGTTACTGCATAAATATTGAACGCCTGAAGGATCATTTGAGGCAAGAAGGCTGCTGGCACTGTAAATAAAGATATGGAGGAAAGTAGATAGTAGGAATTGAGAAGACAAGGTGAGGAACCAGGAAGCGTTAAGAGAAGATGAAGCGGGGCCATTTCTCGAGAAGTCAGTGCTTACATCACAAAGTAACTTAAGGCATGGTAAACGAAAGGAGAGGAGTGAAGAAGAAGATGTCAGCTAACGGGCGGTGTCAGAGTGGAAAGCGATAGCTACTCACAAGGGAAACTCCCCATCGCACCCCCCTCAGATTTAGATATAAGTTGGCACACTGGATAGGCCTTGAAAAACTGAACACAGATCAATCGAGAAAACAGGAAGAAGTTGTATGGAACTACGAAAAAATAAGCAAAATATACAAACTGAGTAGTCCATGTGTAAGATAGGCAACATCTAGGCTAACGTCAGCTCAGGAGTGCCGTGGTCCCGTGGTTAGCGTGAGCAGCTGCCGAGCGAGAGGTCCTTGGTTCAAATCTTTCCTCCAGTGAAAAGTTTAATTTCTTTATTTTCGCAATGTTATGATCTGTCCGTTCGTTCATTGACGTCTCTGTTCACTGTAATAAGTTTAGTGTCTGTGTTTTGCGACCGCACCGGTAAACCGTGCGATTAGTAGACAAAAGGACGTGCCTCTCCAATGGGAACCGAAAACATTTGATCGCAAGGTCATAGGTGAACCGATTCCTCCACAGGAAAACGCGTCTGATATATTCTATACGACAGAGGTGACGGCATGTCCGTCACATGACAGGAATATGTTGCCGACCCACCTAACTTGTACACTTGGCGAATGGGTAAAAAGATTCTTCTACGTTGCCCGATTTAGGTTTTCTTGTGGATGTGATAATCACTCCCAAAAAGTGATGAAAACATAAGAGTTTGTCACATAAACTGAAAATAAAAAATCAAACTTTTCACTGGAGGGAAGTCTTGAACCAAGGACCTTTCGCTCCGCAGCTGCTCACCCTAACCACGGGACCACGGCGGTCCTGGGCTTACGTTTGCCTAGATGTTGCATATGTTACACATGGACCACTCAGTTTGTATATTTTGTTTATTTTTTCGTAGTTCCACGCAACTTCTTCCTGTTTTCTCGATTGATCTGTGTTCAGTTTTTCAAGGCCTATCCACTGTGCCAACTTATAAGTAAATCTGAGGGGGTGCGATGGGGAGGTTCCTTTGTCAGAACTGAAGAGAAAATCTCAACACTGGGAAATTCACCATGCTGGGACCTATTTCGAGGGAGAACAACTGTTGTTTCTATTAATGTGTGATTGTTTTCGAAACATCAGGGACTATATAACCGCATATGTTCAGGAACTCGTTTCCATAGGAGCACGTTGCAAGTTCATGTCTGGGGAGTTTGGTCGCCAGCGGAAGTGTTCAAACTCAGAAGAATGTTCTGGAGCCACTCTGCAGCAATTCTGGACGTGTGGGGTGTCGCGTTGTCCTACTGGAATTGCCCAAGTCCTCGGAATGCACATCGACATGAATGGATGAAGGTGATCACACAGGATGCTTACGCATGTGTCGCCTGTCACAGTCGTATCTAGACGTAACAGGGGCCCCATATCACTCCAACCGCACACGCCTCACACTATTAAAGAGCCTCCACCAGCTTGAACAATCGCCTGCGACATGCATGGGCCACGGGTTCATGACGTTGTCTCCATACCCGTGCACGTTCATCCGCTTGATACAATTTGAAACGAGACTCGTCCGACCAGGCAGCATAGGCAGCGTGTTTCCCGTTATCAACAGTCCAATGTCGGTATTGACGGGCCCAGGCGAGGCGTAAAGCTTTGTGTCGTGCAGTCATCAAGGGTACACGAATGGATCTTTCGCGCCGAAAGCCCATATCGATGATTTTTCGTTAAATGGTTCGCAGTTTATACTTGTTGATAACGCAGCATTGAAATCTGTAACAATTGCACTTCTGCGCGTTGAACGGTTCTCTTCAGTCGTCGTTCTTGCAGGGTCTTTTTCCCGCCTGATATTCACGGTACACACATGAAATGGTTGTACGGGAAAATCCCCATTTCCATCGCTACCTCGAAGATGCTGTGTCCCATCGCTCGTGGGCCGACTATAACACCACGTTCAGACTGACTTAAATCTTGATAACCTGCCATTCTAGCAGCAGTAACCGACATAACAACTGCGTCAGACACTTGTCTTATACAGGCGTTGCCGACCGCAGCGCCGTATTCTTCCTCTGTACATATCTCTGTATTTGAATAAGCATGTCTATACCAGTTTCTTTGGCGCTTCCGTGTGTAAAGCGTGACGTGGGGACGGCGAAGCAGTGCAGTCGTTGTCGTAATGCGGATAAGGAGTGATTTGTCTGACGTCCATAAGGGCACGATCATTGTCTTTCGGGCCAAGAGAGGAAGCATTTCCGAAACGGCTATGTTTGTAAACAACTCGTATGCCGCGTTGTTAAAATATATCATGCATGCCAAATGGCGCTATCAAAAACCGCCGCCGAGGAAACTGTGGTGCACCACGTGCCGTAGATGACCAACTGGACGTCCACTGAGTAGTGACAGGTGGCCTTCTCAGATGAATCACCATTTATGCCCCATCAGACAGATGGCCGTGGCGTGTATGGTTCTGGAACAATCGTCGGAAGTGTCCAGGCCGGAGAGAGTGTTATAGTTTGGGGAATGTTTTCATAGTATTCCCTGGGCGATCTCGTCATTCTGGAATGCACAGTGCGTCATTCTGGTATGCACAGTACATCAACACAAGTATGCATCTATCCTTGTCCACCTCTACATGTCGTTTGGTTTTCCTTGGCACAATGGCATCTACCAGGCGGACAACGCAACGTGTCACACAGCTCTCAGTATACGTGCGTCGTTCGAAGAGCACCAGAATGAGTTTACTGTACTTCCCTGGTTACCAAACTGCCCGGATTTAAACCCAGTCGAGAATCTGTAGGACTACCTCGATCGGAATGTTCGCGCCATAGATGACAAACCTAAAAAATCTAGCGCAGCTGGCCACAGCATTGGAGACTGAATGGCTTCACATCCCTATCGCTACCCTCCAGAACCTCAATCACTCTTGATGCACGTCTCGCAGCGAAAGGAATGTTATGGTTCAAATGGCTCTGAGCACCATGGGACTTAACATCTGAAGTCATCGGTCCCCTAGACTTTCCATAGTGCTTAGAGGCATTTGATTTTGACTTATTTAGTTTCATAATCGGAAACGCTCTTTGGCACACATATATTAATCGAAGTGAAGTTCGGTGGCAGGAGGAACAAGACTTTTGGTCAGGTGATTACAGGGTTATAAATACAAAATCAAATAGGGGTAATGCAGAAGTAGGTTTAATAATGAATAAAAAAATAGGAGTACGGGTTAGCTACTACAAACAGCATAGTGAACGCATTATTGTGGCCAAGATAGACACAAAGCCCATGCCTACTACAGTAGTACAAGTTTATATGCCAACTAGCTCTGCAGATGATGAAGAAATTGATGAAATGTATGACGAGATAAAAGAAATTATTCAGGTAGTGAAGGGAGACGAAAATTTAATAGTCATGGGTGACTGGAATTCGTCAGTAGGAAAAGGGAGAGAAGGAAACATAGTAGGTGAATATGGATTGGGGGGGAAGAAATGAAAGAGGAAGCCGCCTTGTAGAATTTTGCACAGAGCATAACTTAATCATAGCTAACACTTGGTTCAAGAATCATGAAAGAAGGTTGTATACCTGGAAGAATCCTGGAGATACTAAAAGGTATCAGATAGATTACATAATGGTAAGACAGAGATTTAGGAACCAGGTTTTAAATTGTAAGACATTTCCAGGGGCAAATGTGAATTCTGACCACAATCTATTGGTTATGAACTGCAGATTGAAACTGAAGAAACTGCAAAAAGGCGGGAATTTAAGGAGATGGGACCTGGATAAACTGAAAGAACCAGAGATTGTACAGAGTTTCAGGGAGAGCATAAGGGAACAATTGACAGGAATGGGGGAAAGAAATACAGTAGAAGAAGAATGGGTAGCTCTGAGGGATGAAGTAGTGAAGGCAGCAGAGGGTCAAGTAGGTAAAAAGACGAGGGCTAATAGAAATCCTTGGGTAACAGAAAAAATATTGAATTTAATTGATGAAAGGAGAAAATATAAAAATGCAGTAAATGAAGCAGGCAAAAAGGAATACAAACGTCTCAAAAATGAGATCGACAGGAAGTGCAAAATGGCTAAGCAGGGATGGCTAGAGGACAAATGTAAGGATGTAGAGGCTTGTCTCACTAGGGGTAAGATAGATACTGCCTACAGGAAAATTAAAGAGACCTTTGGAGAGAAAAGAACCACTTGTATGAATATCAAGAGCTCAGATGGCAACCCAGTTCTAAGCAAAGAAGGGAAGGCAGAAAGGTGGAAGGAGTATATAGAGGGTTTATACAAGGGTGATGTACTTGAGGACAATATTATGGAAATGGAAGAGGACGTAGATGAAGATGAAATGGGAGATACGATACTGCGTGAAGAGTTTGACAGAGCACTGAAAGACCTGAGTCGAAAAAAGGCCCCGGGAGTAGACAACATTCCATTAGAACTACTGATGGCCTTGGGAGAGCCAGTCATGACAAAACTCTACCATCTGGTGAGCAAGATGTATGAGACAGGCGAAATACCCACAGACTTCAAGAAGAATAAAATAATTCCAGTCCCAAAGAAAGCAGGTGTTGACAGGTGTGAAAATCACCGAACTATCAGTTTAATAAGTCACAGCTGCAAAATAATAACGCGAATTCTTTACAGACGAATGGAAAAACTGGTAGAAGCGGACCTCGGGGAAGATCAATTTGGATTCCGTAGAAATGTTGGAACACGTGAGGCAATACTAACCTTACGACTTATCTTAGAAGAAAGGTTAAGGAAAGGCAAACCTACGTTTCTAGCAATTGTAGACTTAGAGAAAGCTTTTGACAACGTTAACTGGAATACTCTCTTTCAAATTATGAAGGTGGCAGGGGTAAAATACAGGGAGCGAAAGGCTATTTACAATTTGTACAGAAACCAGATGGCAGTTATAAGAGTCAGGGGCATGAAAGGGAAGCAGTGGTTGGGAAAGGAGTGAGACAGGGTTGTAGCATCTCCCCGGTGTTATTCAATCTGTATATTGAGCAAGCAGTAAAGGAAACAAAAGAAAAATTCGGAGTAGGTATTAAAATTCATGGAGAAGAAATAAAAACTTTGAGGTTCGCCGATGACATTGTAATTCTGTCAGAGACAGCAAAGGACTTGGAAGAGCAGTTGAACGGAATGGACAGTGTCTTGAAAGGAGGATATAAGATGAACATCAACAAAAGCAAAACGAGGATAATGGAATGTAGTCAAATTAAATCGGGTGATGCTGGGGGGATTAGATTAGGAAATGAGACACTTAAAGTAGTAAAGGAGTTTTGCTATTTAGGGAGTAAAATAACTGATGATGGTCGAAGTAGAGAGGATATAAAATGTAGACTGGCAATGGCAAGGAAAGTGTTTCTCAAGAAGAGAAATTTGTTAACATCGAGTATAGATTTAAGTGTCAGGAAGTCGTTTCTGAAAGTATTTGTGTGGAGTGTAGCCATGTATGGAAGTGAAACATGGACGATAACCAGTTTGGAGAGGAAGAGAATAGAAGCTTTCGAAATGTGGTGCTACAGAAGAATGCTGAAGATAAGGTGGGTAGATCACGTAACTAACGAGGAGGTATTGAATAGGATTGGGGAGAAGAGAAGTTTGTGGCACAACTTGACTAGAAGAAGGGATCGGTTGGTAGGACATGTTCTGAGGCATCAAGGGATCACCAATTTAGTATTGGAGGGCAGCGTAGGGGGAGACCAAGAGATGAATACACTAAGCACATTCAGAAGGATGTAGGTTGCAGTAGGTACTGGGAGATGAAGAAGCTTGCACAGGATAGAGTAGCATGGAGAGCTGCATCAAACCAGTCTCAGGACTGAAGACCACAACAACAACAACATATTAATCGAAATATTACATCTTTTTTGAAATCTCATTGTGGAGACGTGGAAACTCTACTGAGGAAGAAGAAGACATCCTGGACAATTTTAACGTAAAAGGATTTGTGTTTAAACCGGAAACAACCTTGCAGATCAAGAAGTTGCATCCGCACAAACACAAGAGCGCTTTCAGATGAAACGGCAAACAGTCTCGAAAACAGATGTAAGAATGGCACTGCCCTCAAACGTTTAGGAAACTATCCTTATAAATCTTTCAAGGCCACAATGAATTCTTGAAGCGATCGGGCTTTCTTTACTGTCAGTGGGCTTAGGGAACCGGACTGTATTTGTGAGAATAACGCGATTTGCTTTTTAAATACCTCCCTATCAAATCAGAAATAAGTTGTTTCTCACCTTGCGATGTCTTACTATGGGCGGTGTGCAGTGACGTGCCCTTGGAATGCGAGGTCTGCAATCCATTCCAGATATTCTAATTTTCGTCCCTGCACTCCTTTTTCCTTCATAAATTCAACAACAGCGAGATTTAAATCGCAAATCGTTGCAGGCACGCCCCTTGATTTAACGAACGCACCTTGCAGTGCCATATAAAGTCTCCGTACTCTACATTCAGTTCCATCGAAAATTGTTACAACTGACCGTGGAATCATGCGTGTTACTTCAGAATTTTTTCTATTTGTTCTTCACGTGCTGCATGCCTCTAAAATTAGCACGAAGTGCTTCTTGGTGTAAAAACAATGAATTCCGTCTATCGACTGCTCTAATTTTTTGCCCTTTCATTGTTAATTAAATCGCCGGCCGGAGTGGCCGTGCGGTTCTAGGCGCTACAATCTGGAACCCAGCGACCGCTACGGTCGCAGGTTTCGAATCCTGCCTCGGGCATGGATGTGTGTGATGTCCTTAGGTTAGTTAGGTTTAATTAGTTCTAAGCTCTAGGCGACTGATGACCTCAGAAGTTAAGTCGCATAGTTCTCAGACCCATTTGAACCATTTGTTAATTAAATCCTTAAATTCTTTCTGCACGGTACTGTAGCAAAATTTGCCGTTACCATCGATTCTGTGACTGCATAATATATATACTGAGAATTCTCACCCCTCTCTTCTGTTATTCCCATTCATTTTTAACGCTTGTGCCTCTTGTGTAAACAGCCACTTGAACAGTCAACGTCCTTCATATCAAGAACAAACAGCAAAGGATAAACAGAGTTGAGGTCACGATCCTGTCGAACTGAAGCTGAGTGGTGCTGACAGAAATATGCCACACCGCAATGCTAAACGAAATGTCGCGCCGCGCCGGGTATTTCCGAGAAGGACCGAGCAAAGCCGATTGAGGCCGAGCCTTGGCCCGCATGTTACCGTCACACCTGACACCTGTACAGTTAGGCGTGCCCTGGCCGGCCCTGTTTCAGAATGTATTAACGTGTGAAATGGTCGTGTAGTTTCGTTAAATTTTCAAAACAACATGGATCAGAGGCGAGAAGTTGGAATTCACGGAGTACACAGAGAAAGTTCAAAGAAGGGCAGCACGTTTTGTATTATCGCGAAATAGGGGAGAGAGTGTCGCTGAAATTACACATTATTTGGGGTGGACATCTTTAAAACAATGGCGTTTTTCGCTGCGGCAGAATCTTTTCACGAGATTTGAATTACTTATTTTCCCCTCTGAACGCGAAAATATTTTGTTGGCGCCGACCATCATAGGGAGAAAAATGGAAATCAGAGCTCGCACGGAAAGATACAGGTGTTCGTTTTTTTCGCGCGCTGTACGTGATTGAAATAATAGAAAATTATTGTGAATTCAAATGGTTCAAATGGCTCTGAGCACTATGGGACTTAACTTCTGAGGTCATCAGTCCCCTAGAACTTAGAACTACTTAAACCTAACTAACCTAAGGACATCACATACACCCATGCCCGAGGCAGGATTCGAACCTGCGACCGTAGCGTCGCGCGGTTCCGGACTGTAGGGCCTAGAACCGCTCGGCCACCCCGGCCGGCGAAAATTATTGTGAAGGTGGTTCGATGAACCCTCTGCCAGGCTCTTAAATGTGATTCATGTGAATGTAGGCAGACATCCCTGACTCAAATCTAAGTGATGAAGATGACTCTGGGCAACGGAAAGAAGTCCCGTGTGAGACAATTGAGAACAGTCCTGAATTAGCATTTGATGACACATTTCAGAGAAGCAGGTAAGTTGATTTTTACTCTGGCTTAGATGACTGTCTCTGGTCAAGGATTCCTTCTCTGAATATAGGAACTCGAGGCCATAACACTCTATATGTGCCTCCTGGTCCTAAACGAACTGCATGACAGAAAACTATCATCGAAGACTGCGGATTCCTTACAACAGTATCATTCATCTCAAAAACAAATATACTAACATAAAAATAAACCGTAACGGTTCAAAAAATGGCTCTGAGCACTATGGGACTTAATTTCTGAGGTCATCAGTCCCATAGAACTTAGAACCACTTAAACCTAACTAACCTAAGGACATCACACACACCGATGCCCGAGGTAGGATTCGAACCTGCGACCGTAGCGGTCGCGCGGTTCCAGACTGTAGCACCTAGAACCGCTCGTCTACTCCGGCCGGCAACCGTAACGGGAATAAATATTTTAGAGACAGAGATGCTAAATGTGGACCTTAACAAAGTGGTAATTTTGATGTTGAGAATGATGCAAAAACTGGTGCTGATACAGGAGCTCGACAGAAACCGGAAATAACATTCTACAACCTTACGAAGAGCAGAGTGGATCTAGTTGGTAAGAAGTGTTCGTTGTATGGCGTGTCTAGAAAGTCAATAAGATGGCCTCTTACTGTATTTTATGATCTGCTTAACCTTAGCTATTAAAGCTTGCAATTATACAGCGTATCCCAACTACTTTAGTGTTAGACGTCGAGATTTTCTTATTGACCTGTCTGTGTCTTGGATAAAAGCTCTGGCTCACCACAGATAAAAACAAAATTTTGCCAAGAAGTCTGTGTTTCAAAATAAGCGAGTTTCTTGACAGTCCTCTGGTGGGAAGTTAGGCATTAACCACGGGAATGTCACAGAGGAGTTCAATGCGTTGCCGCTATGATTGCGGAAGAACACGAAATAGAAGTTCTCAGTAAACATCTAGTGTGTATAGCAAATTCATTTGCCCTAATCATTCCAAGATTGTCTGCATCTCCTGTTCATAAAACAATGATTACATTCGTACATTTCAGAATGTATATACAATGGTGTCCAAAATTAAAGTAGGAAAGGGAAGTTATACAAGTTTTCGTTTATTTCGCAACAAAACAATATCAAAAGGTGGTAGTGAAGTAGAAACAATGAAAAGAATACAGAAAGTAAACAACTGCAACATGCATAACGTTGAACAAAATGTTCCTTGTTTTTTCCAAATTAACGGATTTGCAAACACATTCCGACAACAGGTTAATGTGCTCAGTATGGAGTGTGACCACCTCTGGTAGCAGTAAAGGCCTGACAAGGAAGGGGCATGTTCTGAATGATGTCTTCAATCTAATGTTGAGGCAATAACGCCCATTCTTCCTGCAGAGCTGCTCGCAAGTCTTGGAGAGTGGTTGTGGATGCTGACGTGATGCAGCCCGTCTCCCTAGTGCATCCCAGACATTCGCTATTGGTTTAAATCGGGAAAGAGAGCAGACCACGCCATGCGTGCAGTATCTTGCATTTCCAAGGAAACATCAACCACCTGTGATCTACGAGGCCGAGCATTATCGTCCATCAGTACGAAATCTGGACCAACAGCACTTCTCAACAGCCGCACATGCGATCCCAAGATCTCGTCACAGTACCTCACAGCAGTTAAACTTTGCCGATTCATCTGCACAATTTCAAAAGAGGTGTTCGAGTGGTCAACATAATTCCCGCCCACACCATTAGGGATCTCCCTCGACATCGCTCTCTTTCTACAATGCTTGTGTCCCAAAATCATGTTCCACGTTCCCTCCAGATGCGAATCCGTCGTGAATCAGTCTCCAGACCAAATCGGGACCCATCTGTGAAAAGGACGTTAGACCACAGTTCGACCGTCCAAGTGACATGTTAACGACTGCACTCTGGGTGTTCAGTGAAAGCGGGTTGGTTGGTTGGTTGGTTTGGGGTAGGAGACCAGACAGCGTGGTCATCGGTCTCATCGGATTAGGGAAGGATTGGGAAGGAAGTCGGCCGTGACCTTTCAGAGGAACCATCCCGGCATTTGGCTGGAGTGATTTAGGGAAATCACGGAAAACCTAAATCAGGATGGCCGGACGCGGGATTGAACCGTCGTCCTCCCGAATGCGAGTCCAGTGTCTAAGTGATAGCGGGTCAAAGGGTCACATACAGTAGGTCTCCGACAACAAAGGCCACTCTGCCAATACCTCGAAACAATACGTCCAATGGATGCCGCGTGGTCAGATGCCACTTGCCGTGCAGTACTAAGGCAGTACCGTCGTGCCCTTACAGCCAAATATCGGTCCTCTCTTCTGAAGTCACACGTGGTCGGCCCTGTCCTTGTTTTCGGGACAGTGTTTCAGTCTCCAGAAACTGTCACCACGTCCGAGACACAACAGAACAATTCACGTTAATCCATCCTGCCTCATCGGTTTGGGACTGCCCTGCTTCCATTCTTCCTATAGCGCCCCTCCGCAGAGAGTCTGTAGGCATACTCTCTGTGCCATACTGTACCGTTTGTGGGTGTGTACACATCAATTGTGGATGTGGGACTACCAGGCAAACACTATCCTGTTTGGTAAGTGTCCTGACGTCATCGTTGGCGTGGTTGTCCGTTGACCGGAATGCTATCTTCCGTACAGAACACGATCGTACGGTTGTCGACAGTTCATATTGGTTTGCTGTTTTAATTTGGGCACAGTCAAAGCCAGTGCTGTCATTTGAGGTACAACTTTGATGTACTTTAAGGTATTCTTGTTTTTTTTTCTAATATGAGGAAATATGTTTATCTTTTATCGATAAGTTTTAGTAATGGGCAATCCATGAAATCCTCAATAAATTTACGTTTCTTTTTGGGAGACAATTGGAGGGTGAATTTAGGAAAGCATTGGGAATGTAAATGGGAGGCCTGACTTGTATTCGAACCTCACACTTCGCAAGTGGTACTCCAGTGGCTGAAGCAGTGTATCACCTGGGTTCCAGCCCAGTTGCAATTGAGTCGCTTACCGAGTGTGCTGCGGGCTCGGCCGTACAATGTCGGGCGGTGCCGGTTCTGCAGGTGGAGCTTTCGCTCTGCAGAGCAGTGCAGACTGCAGTCAGACTTTTTGGCGGGCTGGGACCGCGTGCCCGACCGGTGAGTCACGGAACCTGCTACTCCAGGTCGCTGCGCAAGGCACACACACCAGACACCTGCCGCCACTGCGTCTGCTTTTAGCCCCTGTAACGTCAGTTATTGCAAGGAATGCCAATGCACACGTTTTTAACTGCACAACTAGCCTGACAGAATACGTAATCAGCCGAGCTAGCGAAAATTTCTGTGCTGGACCAGGACTCGAATAAGGAACCTTTCATGGGCAATAGTCTAAATAACAGCTATCTAGGTTCGGCTGACGAATCGCCCTCACAGCTTCACTTCTACGAGGGGTCATACTGAAAGTATCAAGCGACAATTTTTAAATCCCTTAATACACTGCTCAAAAAATTTAGGGGATCATGTGAGATATCGTGCACAATAGACATATGGTACCGTATTTTATTCAGATATCGGTTACTATTGTAATTTGTATGAAATACAGTACGATATTTTGCTGTCTCAACTCTCTACTTGAGGTTTACGTGGCGTTTACGTAGTTCGAGGCACAATGGGGCTACCATAGTAATGAAAGAGTCATTCGTTGCCCTCTAATATGGTGTGTGATCACCTCGGACGGCCAGTACAGTTGCACACCTGGGTGGCTTGGACAGTATGAAATTATCAGTCAGCTCTTGAGGGATATTTGGCCATTCTTCCATGAGTACAATATTCAGCTCTGCAACCGTTGCGGGAGGTGCTGGTCTGGCTGCAATGCGTCTGCCAAGTGCATCCCAGACATGCTCAATCGGTTTAAGTTCGGTGAACAAGCTGGCCACTCCATTCCTTTAATTCCCTCAGTTTCAATCATGTTGTCCACCAGTGCAGCTCTGTGGGGACGAGCGTTATTGTCTACCAGCAGGAACCCATCTCCTATCGCACTAGCGTAGGGCACAACAGAAGGTCGAAGGCTCTCGTGTCTGAGCAGTCAAAGCGCCTTTCTGAACGGCATAGAGATCCGTACGCCCGCCAATACTGACTCCTGCCCACACTATTCGTCCTTCACCATGATATGGTGATGTTTCCTGCACATAAGCAGAATTGTTCCGTTCCACGTGCTCTCCAGATGAGGGAGCGACGATTGTACGGCTGAACACAAAATCTTGACTTGTCTGTGAACAGCACCCGGCACCATTCGTTACGACTCCAATCCTGACGTTCCTCTGCCCAGTTTCTGCGGGCTATACGGTGTCGTGGTTTTAATGAGACACACACCATAGCCCTACGTGCGTAGAGGCCACATTCCCGGAGGCGATTTCGGACTATTTGTGTTGATATAGCGCGTCCTGTTGGTGCCTGGAGGGTGCGTTGCAGTTGCTTTCAGCCTCCTGTCTCGACGGGCTGTTAACCGGAGATAACGGTCATCTTTCGCTGATGTTGTCTGAAATCGAGTAGGTCATGGAAATTACCCTTTAAGACACTCCAATAGTTGCAGCCACCTCCCTGTGTGTCTGTCCCGTTTCCAACCGTCCTATAGCTCTCCACACCATAGCTTCGGGTAAGTCACGTTGTTGCTGCATTGCACTACGTGCTCACTACACTGTCTGAAGCCAACTGCATGCGTAATTCGTTTGGTAGAGTAAACACAAGCCAACACTAACCCCCTCTGCAGCAACTTTCCGTTATTATCACTATCTCGGTGATCGTAATGTTATTGTCTCCACTCCGTAGAACCAACATAAAGACGTCGACAACTGATCTCCTAAACGTTTTGACCAGTGTACTTATTGTTCAGAGAAACATCCGGTAAAAAAGTGAAATAAACAATTACAAAGGTACACTTGGAAAAATACATATATAGTTTATATTCGTAGATGAAAAGTACTGCAATAATAGACATTATAATAAAGACATATTTTAGATAGGAGTGTTAGTAGCAGAGGATGTGAGGGAAACTGATGGTGAAGGGAGGGAAAGAATGGGGACGTGATGACACACAGTTAAGGAAATATAAGGGAAAAGAAGATTGCATGTCTGATGGAGACAGAAGAAGAGCGGTTCTAGGCGCTTCAGTCTGGAACAGCGCGACCGCTCCTGTCGCAGGTTCGATTCCTGCCTCGGGCATGGATGTGTGTGATGTCGTTAGGTTATTTCGGTTTAAGTAGTTCTAAGTTCTAGGGGACTGATGACCTCAGAAACTAAGTCTCATAGTGCTCAGAGCCATCTGAAGCATGTTTGAAGAAGAGAAAGGAGCAAGATAGGAGACACTAGCTTTACTATTTGACAGAGGGGAAGATTGGCCATGCACATTAATTTTGTGGAAAACGTTATGAGGATGATAGTAGGAAAGGGTTCAATTCTTCTTAAAAGAAGCAGGGGATTGAATTTTGCGCAAAGTAAGGGGCAGTTTGTTCCAGAGGCGGACAGCGGCAATAGAGAAAAAGTTGCAAATGTTTTTGTTTTGTGAGTGGGCACAGTTAGAATACCAAATAAAACCGACCTCGTGTTTCGATTATGATGGCATGAAAGGTGTTTAATCTCTGAAGCAAGGTACTCTCGTGCTTGCGCAATGAGGAGCCGGTGAAGTATATATAATTGCAGTTATTTTGTATTCAGTAGAACGTTCATCATGATCAAAGGCAAAGTTTCATGTTTTTATTGATAAACGCAAAAGTTGTTTATGAATAACTGAGACATATTTTATAGAAATTCGACGAAGTACTGAAATGTTTTTGTTTTGCGTTTTTTTAACGTTTCTACATTTCTAGCTCTTTGTGACTAACCTTTATTGTTACTACAATATCCCTCTTTTTCATGTTAAAAATCAACATTTCCTCATAAAACCTGAATCAAAAACACTGAAAATTTCAATTCAGCTGTGAATACTGTTTTTTTAATAAGTAATAGACAGGATGATAATTATGTAGAACAAAATTGTTCCGTAGGTTACCCAGCAATCCTTATGAGATAGGGTCAGGTAAGTACGCAATACAGCTGACGTCCAGTAACGCAGGTACGACCTTAAATAACCAAAGATACTAGAAAAATGATAGTGGTCTACCCTTACTTGTGATAGTCTACGGTAGTTTTACAACTCTAGTTACGTGATGACACATCAAGCAGTCTCACTAGCGTTATCGATCTCGCTAGAGATTTCATTCGGTGTATGGGATACAGTTTGGACAAGGATACTACAGCTGAAGTTGGAACAAAGCTGCAGACATCCACACATATGCAACTAATGATCTACAGACGAGGCATAGCGTCAATAGCCACTAGCTCATCTGGACAAATTACGCAAAGACCAAACACAATTAAAATGTTTATAGTTTGCTTCATACTAAGCGTGTTCTTCTTCCATCGTGGATCTGTCACTGAGAGTAACCACTTGTATGTGCGGGGGTGGGGGGAATTATAAACAACAATCAGACACGATCCACGAGGAAATTAATACAGAAATCTACTAAGGAACCTGGGATCGGGGAAAAAGTTTTAAAGTAGTCGCGGAATCTAAAACTGAACTAAAACTTCGGAGTGATGCCTGTCAATGGTTAGCAGGGGTCACGGGCAGGGTGCTACCAGGAAAAACTATTCCGAATTACAAGTGTAACGTGGCTATAATTTCCCACCTTACAAGCACCCATCAACATACTTTGCCGTGATCTACAAACACTATTACTTATCATTTGATAGGTTGTAGATCGTATATATGAATACATAAAGGAGACTGACATTGTCACGTACGCCTTGTAAATAATCGTTAATGCTTACTGCATTAAAGGTGACGGAGTGTCTTTATTATCAGAACGGTGTAATGAATGTTTGCCTATACTAGTAGAGGTTGCCTTCATCATTCATTTATGTTTAGATTGTAATTTATAGAATTAAGAGATCCTAAGATCTGCGTCAGGGCGTAGTCAGACAGTGCCAAATCTTCATTTTAGCTTTTATTATTCTCCGTTGCTCACATTCATTTTACACCCGCCTGGTGTAGCATCTTGGACAAGAAAGAAATCATCATTGAATTTAATGAAATTTACTCAAAAAGCCTTCATAGAAGTAACGATTAACACACAAGCTGAGCATATACCACAGAGACTGGTGGCCTGCAACATTTGTGCATCTACTACCACTGGTTCTGAGATTAGCACACAAGGTGCTCACCTAGCTCACTTCCCCAAGGAAATAGTTGGAAGTACCCGGGGCTTACAGCTGTGCCCTGCCATACACAAAGCAGTTCAATGAATACCATCAGTAACAAGGCGAAATTTCCAAGTGTGAATAAACGATCTTGACGAAATTTGGCGGTTGTGTAGAGGGGTCAAAATAGTGTGCGCCCAATTTCAGTTTTGTAGGTAAAACACGCCCCGAAAGCTAATTTGTCATTTTAGTTTTAGAGGGGATATCTTCCACACTTCGACATGTAGAAACGTTTTTGATATAAAAGTTGATACCACCATTAATTAATTTTGAAAAATGAAAACTTTTGTTTGGAAAATAAGCTGTACACATTGTGCTGAGTATTTTCAACATACTTAATTTGATATCTAAAGATTCATTACTATTTTAAATTTTTTTGTTTGCTTATACTTGTTTTATTTTTTGAACTGTTATTTTACCTTTTACATTAATGTGTTTTAGTTAACCATTTCTGAGACGTGTATTTGGTTAATTGTAAATAATAAATAACTGATTACTGTCATGGAAGATAACAGTGACGATCTGCAAAGAAATGCTTAAAACATAAGGTACATAAGATGAATGACATTTCGTCATGCAATATACACGACGGAGAAGCCAATACAAAACAAAATTCAGCAGCATTTCAAATTGTCACGGGTGATCCTTTAAACATTCTGAATTATGTCGGGCATTTTAATTTTTAATTTGACCAGTATCATACTCAGCCTTTTTTGTACTATCTGTACAGGATTTGTTGTAGTTTGTTCTCGGTGCATTCTGTTAATGTTCTCGATATTTTAATTCTCTATGAAAATTCGTATTTCGACAACGTCCATAATTGTCTTCACCAGGAAAGCCTCTGCCTGTCGAAGAATACTGCACAAGAGGGACCAATCGAATGAGGTAGTGCAGTTGTTAAGAGACTGAACTCATATTCTAGAGGGTCCTGAATTGTGTTTCCCGTGCTTTTCCTATATCATTTCAGTCAATTTCGGGAATACCCAAAGGGAGTGTGATAGGATCGTTAATGTTTATAACGTATAGAAATCATCTAGCAGAATGCGTCGAAGCTCTTTAAGGCTGTTCGCCGATGATGTGGTTGTCTATAAGAACGTAGCAATGCCTGAAGAAAGAACGATTCGCAGAAGGATCTACGGAGGACTGCTGAATGGTGCAGCGACTGGCTGTTGACCCTGAACGTTAACAGATGCAACATATTGCGCATACATAGGAAAAGGGATCCACGAATTTACAACTGCACTATTGACGAAAAATTGCTAGAAACGGAATCTGCCCTCAAACAACTAGGAGTACCCATCTGGAGCGACGTAAGTGAATTTGCCGCATAAAACAAATACACTACTGGCCATAAAAATTGCTACACCACCAAGTTGACGTGCTACAGACGCGAAATTTAACCGACAGGAAGAAGATGCTGTGATTTGCAAATGATTAGCTTTTCAGAGCATTCACACAAGGTTGGCGCCGGTGGCGACACCTACAACGTGCTGACATGAGGAAAGTTTCCAACCGATCTCTCATACACAAACAGCAGTTGACAGGCGTTGCCTGCTGAAACGTTGTTGTGATGCCTCGTGTAAGGAGGAGAAATGCTTACCACCACGTTTCCGACTTTGATAAAGGTCGGATTGTAGCCTATCGCGATTGCGGTTTATCGTATCGCGACACTGCAGCTCGCGATTGTCGAGATCCAATGACTGTTAGCAGAATATGGAATCGGTCGGTTCAGGAGGATAATACGGAACGCTGTGCTGGATCCCAACGGCCTCGTATCACTAGCAGTCGAGATGACAGGTATCTTATCTGCATGGCTGTAACGGATCGTGCAACCACGTCTCGATCCCTGAGTCAACAGATGGGGATGTTTGCAAGACAACAACCGTCTGCACGAATAGTTCGACGACGTTTGCAGCAGCATGGACTATCAGCTCGGAGACCATGGCTGCGGTTACCCGTGACGCTGCATCACAGACAATTTTTTTCGGATGAATCTAGGTTCTGTTTACAGCATCAAAATGGTCGCATCCGCGTTTGGCGACATCGCGGTGAACGCACATTGGAAGCGTGTATTCGTCATCGCCATACTGGCGTATCACCCGGCATGATGGTATGGGGTGCCATTGGTTACACGTCTCGGTCACCTCTTGTCCGCATTGACGGCACTTTGAACAATGTACGTTACATTTCAGATGTGTTACGACCCGTGGCTCTACTCTTCATTCGATCCCTGTGAAACCCTACATTTCAGCAGGAAAATGCACGACCGCATGTTGCAGGTCCTGTACAGGCCTTTCTGGATACAGAAAATGTTCGACTGCTGGCCTGGCCAGCACATTCTCCAGATATCTCACCAACTGAAAACGTCTGGTCAATGGTGGCCGAGCAACATACTCGTCACAGTACGCCTGTCACTACTCTTGATGAACTGTGGTATCGTGTTGAAGCTGCATGGGCAGCTGTACCTGTACGCGCCATCCAAGCTCTGTTTGAAACAATGCCCAGGCGTGTCAAGGCCGTTATTACGGCCAGAGGTGGTTGTTCTTGGTACTGATTTCTCAGTCTGGAACCATTACAGGTAGGATTGATAGAAGAGATGGAGAAGACCCGATGAAGAACGGCGCGTTTCGTCATGGGATCGTTTAGTTCGCGCGGGAGTGTTACAGAGATGCTCAACAAACCCCTGTGGCAGGCGATGCAAGAGAGGCCCTGACATCACGGAATGGTTTACTATTGAAATTTGGAGAGAGCGCTTTCTGAGAACAGTCGGAAAACATACTTCTTCCTCCCACATAGTGTCGCGAAATAACCACGACGAGAAAATTCTATAAATCAGAGCTAATACAGAGGCAAACGACAGTCATTCTTCCTAGACTCCATTCACGAATGAAGCAGTGAATAGGGCAACAGTTAGTGTTACCAGAGGTACCCGCCGCCATACACCGTCATGTGGCTTGCAAAATTCAAATGGCTCTGAGCACTATGGGACTTAACTGCTACGGTCATCAGTCCCCTAGAACTACTTAAACCTAACTAACCTAAGGACAGCACACAACACCCAGCCATCACGAGGCAGAGAAAATCCCTGACGCCGCCGGGAATCGAACCCGGGAACCCGGGCGTGGGAAGCGAGAACGCTACCGCACGACCACGAGATGCGGGCATGTGGCTTGCAGATTCTTTGTGTAGAAGTTGTTGGTGTAGATGTATATGCATACTTATTTATTATGTGTGTAAGTATATTTTTCAACTATTTATTTCCACTGTATTAATAAATGAAAAAATAAATCAAACACAAATAAAGAAAAGAAATAACGAATCTCACGTGTGTAAATAATGTAGTAGTGCCAACAAAGACTAGAGGTTATGTTGACATCAGCTGTCTTTGTTTCCATGACGGCGTTTAATACTGGACATACTCGTTTTAAGTGTCCGAGTACCAGCTTCAACGCAATGCTGAGTGCATAGCCCGTATCTTTATTAAAGTTACTGACACACACTAGTTTCAACAAACCTAGTGTTTTGAAGTGTTAGCTAAAATCGGTGTCTGCTCTGCTTATTTGTAAGGCTGTGCTTGGTGCACCACTGATGACTGGTACAGCGTTGGGAAACTGTTCGGTCTGTCTGCCACACGTAGCTGCTGCGAGAGTCTCATAGAATATCGTAAATACCTATGACTATCTCTCACAGGGCGCAATATCTGTTTGATTTTCTGGGGCGACTGCACATCCCAACATACAGACTGCTTAAATATTTTAACGGAATCAATGGCGCCTATGTTTGGCTGCCGTGAATACCACATTGCGAGCTCTCCGATGTTTGTTGAGACCAAACAAACATTGAACGGCTCTGTGTGGGTTTTACACAGGTTATCGTGCGTTTATAGACAACTGCTGTGCTGGTCCCCGTAGCAGAGCCAGGCCACAACGTGCGGTTCCCGGAAACAGATAAAGGCAACGAATGAAATTCTGCTGAGCGGCTACGGGAATTGCGCGTTTATCGCTTGCTCGCTAACAGGGAGTTGACTGCGGTGGGGAGTTCCGTGCTGCTACATATTGCACTCTTGGAAGTAGGTAATATCTAATAGTAGCTTGACACACATCAATGAAGCAGACTACAGCAAAGTAGAAAGTTTCCCTCAAGATAAAATGTGGAGGTTCAGGCCAGAAAGCTACTTACGGAGAAATAAGATATTCATTCAGCACTAGAGTATCTGGTTTCACTTGCCTCCGGCACTGATCCGTCTAGAGACGTCAGCATAAGCTTCTTCCTTTCGGTCACTGGTGGCCTACAAATCATGTTAAAAATAATTTTTCAGTGTATTTCAATACATTAATTTCATAAGTTTTCATCATCAACTTTATTTTATTCTTCAGTCACTCCAGAACCCAAAATTTTCCTTGATAACATGTACGAGGTGCATCGTCTGTTGCTTGACATTGGGACAAAGGAACATATTTTAATCGGTAAAATGATGAAGGTTCGTGATTTTAACGCTAGTAGGTGTCATTTTTGGCAGTTGTTCCACATTACATGACGATTGTCCCCATTTCTTTTTCATTTTAGTTACTGCTTCACTGTTTCTTTAATCAGGTAGCGGTTTCTGATTCCTAATTCTATTGCTTTTTCTTTTAGTCTGGATATTCATCACTGATGATGGTTTTTATCAATTGAGGAAGGGTGTGAACATTGCGTAACTACGCCAACTGCTACTCTGCGGTACTCTGTAACAATTCCCTATACAATATGACACAGCAAACCTCCTTTTTGTATGAAACTATAAATCTTAGTTATTAAATACGAACAGGAGGCGAGCCACGCCTAGTTTCCTAACTAGATACGTAATATTTTCTTCCTTGTTTAAATCTGTTCAGTCAGTACTTAAAGCACTAATTTATAAAATTTTCTGTAAAGATGTACCCAAGAAGATGCAACTTAAAAATTGCGCAAGCGGTTGTATGGGTCTCTGATCGACTTAAATAAATGCAGCTACAGCAGAGTAGTGGATTTTTCACTCATTTTTATAATTTTACGTGTTTAACACCTGTATACAGGGTGTTACAAAAAGGTACGGCCAAACTTTCAGGAAACATTCCTCACACACGAATAAAGAAAAGATGTTATGTGGACATGTGTCCGGAAACGCTTAATTTCCATTTTAGAGCTAATTTTAGTTTCGTCAGTATGTACTGTACTTCCTCGATTCACCGTACCATATACAGCATGTGCAGGCACTATCATCAGCTGATTGGCGTCCACGGGTACACTTCTGCGAATGGTTCATCCAACAATGTGTCAATCCTCATTTCAGTGCAAATGTTCTCTTTACGGATGAGGCTTCATTCCAACGTGATCAAATCGTAAATTTTCACAGTCAACATGTGTGGGCTGACGAGAATCCGCACGCAATTGTGCAATCACGTCATCAACACAGATTTTCTGTGAACGTTTGGGCAGGCATTGTTGGTGATGTCTTGATTGGGCCCCATGTTCTTCCACCTACGCTCAATGGAGCACGTTATCATGATTTCATACGGGATACTCTACCTGTGCTGCTAGAACATGTGCCTTTACAAGTACGACACAACATGTGGTTCATGCACGATGGAGCTCCTGCACATTTCAGTCGAAGTGTTCGTACGCTTCTCAACAACAGATTCGGTGACCGATGGATTGGTAGAGGCGGACCAATTCCATGGGCTCCACGCTCTCCTGACCTCAACCCTCTTGACTTTCATTTATGGGGGCATTTGAAAGCTCTTGTCTACGCAACCCCGTTACCAATGTAGAGACTCTTCGTGCTCGTATTGTGGACGCCTGTGATACAATACGCCATTCTCCAGGGCTGCATCAGCGCATCAGGGGTTCTATGCGATGGAGGGTGGATGCATGTGTCCTCGCTAACGGAGGACATTTTGAACATTTCCTGTAACAAAGCATTTGAAGTCACGCTGGTACGTTCTGTTGCTGTGTGTTTCCATTCCATGATTAATGTGATTTGAAGAGAAGTAATAAAATGAGCTCTAACATGGAAAGTAAGCGTTTCCGGACACATGTTCACATAACATATTTTCTTTCTTTGTGTGTGAGGAATGTTTCCTGAAAGTTTGGCCGTACCTTTTTGTAACACCCTGTATAAACGGCTGTTAAACTGTAAGAACTGGTCAATCAATCATTTATCCATCTAGACCCCTTCTCACAGGAGAATAACAAATGTAGGGTTCAGGACGGGGCCGCTCCTGTGCCTTATTCATATAAATGATATGCCCTCTAGTATTACAGGTGATTCTAAAGTATTTCTGTTTGCTGATGGCACTAGCTTGGTAGTGAGGGTTTTTTGTGTGCAACACTGGCACTGTTTCAAATAGTGCACTTCATGACGTACGTTCATGAATTGTAGATTATAAAGTAACGCTAAATCACAGTAAGACTCAGTTTTTACAGTTCCTAAGGCACAATTCAACAAAACCCGATGTTTAGTTTCACAGAATGGGCATACGATTAGTGAAACTGAACAGTTCAAATTTCTAAGTCTTCAGATAGGTAGTAAACTATCGTGGAAAGCCCACGTTCAGGATCTTGTTCAAAGACTTAATGCTGTCACTTTTACTATTCGAACGGTATATGATGTAAGTGAGAGTACGACACGAAAAGTGGTCTCCTTTGCTTATTTTCAGTCGCTTACGACGTATGGAATTATGTTTTGGACAAACTCTTTGCGTTCTCAAAGAATTTTTTTAGCCCAGAAACGGGCGGTTCGGGCAATTTGTGATGTAAGTTCAGAAACCTCTTTTCGACCCCTGATCTCTAGTCTGGGTCTTCTGACATTGGCCTCTCAGTTCATATATATTCATTACTGTTGCTTCTTGTTAACAATATCAGCTTTTTCCCAAGAATTAGCTCTGACTCAGTTAATACTAGACAGAAATCCAATCTGCATTTGGATCGCACTTCCTTGATTCTTGTGCAGAAATGAAATGTCGTGTGGCTAGGGCCTCCCGTAGGGTAAACCAGGCGCCTGGTGCAAGTCTTTTGAGTCGACGCCACTTCGGGGACTTGCGTGTCGATGAGATGATGATGACGATGGAGGCAACACAACACCCAATCCCTGAGCGGGAATCGAACACAGGCCCTTTAGTATGGCATTCCGTCGCGCTGACCACTCAGCCACCTAGGCGGACCTTGTGCAGGTAGGTGTGCGGTATACTGCTGCATCCGTTCTCAATAAGCTACCACAAAAATTCAAAAATCTTAGCAGTAATCCACGTGCTTTCAAATTGAAACTGAAAATTTTCCTCGTGGGTTACTGCTTCTATTCTGTCGATGGGTTCCTTGTAAAAGTAAGCTGATTCCTGTGCCATATTGTTAATTGCGTTTACACAAACATATGGCTTGTACTTTTTTGGGTTCATAAACATTCTATTTTATCTGTTATTACTTTTATGTAGTAATTTCATGTACTGACGCGTTCCACGAGCTTGGAGATTTGCTCCTCAATTTGGTCCTGCGGAACTAGACGCGCAAAGAAATAAAAAGAAGAAGAAAACCTCATTATATATTTTTGCAAACATTTTGATAAACAGCTCAAGAGACTGGAAATGTGGAAAATATATTCCGCCAAGGGAAAAGAAGAGCAACTGATGAAACAAATGAAAGTAACAGTTTAGCAGCAGTGACACACAATGCAAAAGTCACTAAGATGCATCTCGGAAGTGCGAGGGACATCAACCAAACGATTATCCTTCGATTATCACATTCCATTGCGTTTCACCCTCTTTACATTTTGCTGTAGCTACAGATTCATGCCAGTGGCTTCCAAATTCGGTTACAGTTCTGCAGATGTTATCTAGGAAAAGTGCAAAGTGATGCGTCATATCTATCCACAATTTTGTTTAAGTAAGAAGCACCGTTTGCAGACAATGAGCAAGTCAATCTTCTCGTTATGCACTAATCTTCAGTTGAAAATCTACACTCATTCAAAGAAGTTGATAAAAAAACGCAATCGGTCTGTCACTGTTTGGTGCGTGTTTTTTTAGATCCGCATAGCCTGTGTACTGCCGGACAAAAAAAGCACTTGACACATTCGCGTCACCACTGTAGTGCGTACTAGCAAGCACGGATTTACATCTGGAGGAGGTCGAGTGGATACAACAAATAACACATAAAATACTAGATCACTTTATTAAACTTTGAACAATATACACTGAAGAGCCAAAGAAACTGGTACACCTACCTCATATCGTGTAGGGGCTCCGCGAGCACGCTAAAGTGCCGCAACACGACGTGTCATGGACGCGAGTAATGTCTGAAGTGGTGCTGGAGGGAACTGACACCATGAAGCCTGGAGGGCTGTCCATAAATCGGTAAGAGCACGATGGGGCGGAGATCTGAACAGCACTTTGCTAGGCATCCCAGATATGCTCAATAACGTTCATGTTCATGTCTGGGAAGTTCGGTGGCCAGCGGAAGTGTTTAAGAAGAGTGTTCCTGGAGCCACTCTGTAGAAATTCTGGACGTGGTGGGTGTCGCATTGTCCTGCTGGAATTGCCCAAGTCCTTCGGAATGCACAATGGACATGAATGGATGCAGGTGATCGGACAGGGTGCTTACGTACGTGTCACTTGTCAGAGTTGTATCTAGACGTATCAGGGGTCCCATATCACTCCAACTGCACACGTCCCACAACATTACAGTGACTCAACCAGCTTGAACAGTCCCCTGCTGACATGGAGGGTCCATCGTTTCATGAGGTTGTCTCCATACCGTTACGCGTTCATCCGCTCGATACAATTTGGAACGAGACTCGTCCGACCACACGTTTCCAGCCATCAACAGTCCAGTGTCGGTGTTGAAGGGCCCTGGCGGAGCGTAAAGCTTTGTGTCGTGCAGTCATCAACGGTACACGAGTGGCCCTGTGGCTCCGAAAGCCCATATCGATGATGTTTCGTTGAACGGTTGGAACGCTGACATTTGCTGATGGCCCAGCATTGAAATCTGTAGCAGTTTGCGGAAGGGTTGCACTATTGTCAGGTTGGACGATTCTCTTCAGTCGTCGTAGGTTCAAATGGCTCAAATGGCTCTGAGCACTATGGGACTTAACATCTGTGGTCATCAGTCCCCTAGAACTTAGAACTACTTAAGCCTAACTAACCTAAGGACATCACACACATCCATGCCCGAGACAGGATTGGAACCTGCGACCGTAGCGGTCGCGCGGTACCGGACTGCGCGCCTAGAACCGCTAGACCAACGCGGCCGGCAGTCGTCGTTGGTCCCGTTATTGGAGGATCTTCTCCCGGCCGCAGCTATGTCGGAGATTTGATGTTTTAGAGGATTCCTGACATTCATGGTACACTCGTGAAATGGTCTTACGGGAAAATCCCCACTTCATCGCCACCTCGGAGATGCTGCGTCCCATCGCTCGTGCACCGACTATAACACCACGTTCAAACTCACTTAAATCTTGATAACGTGCCATTGTAGCAGCAGTAACCGACATAACAACTGCGCAGACACTTGCCGTCTTATACAGACGTTGCCGACCACAGCGTCGTATTCTGCCTGTTTACATATCTCTGTATTTGAATATGCTTGCCTGTACTAGTTTCTTTGTCGCTTCAGCGTAAAATAGTTAAAATGGAAACAATCCAGGGTGACAGGAATTTGTTACTGTCGCTGAACACTAACTTATGACTTGATACAATACGGAATGATAGTGATATCTCAGTGTACAAGTGGCTATAACTTTGATATACGGTTCTAGCTTCTAAAACAACTCGCGCTGCTGGATCAGAAGTAAGACGATGCTGTCGGCCTAGGCAGTGATTACACTGTGGGCTGAGTGTGTGGTATGATGTATCGATATTACCCCACGGACGTCATAAAGTTGGCAACGGAACTGCCATTGGCCGTTAGGCAATCTGTGCGGTAGCAGCGTGACGAATGTCCCTGCCATTGTGCACATATAATGACAGACCCTCGTAAGAGAACATCTGCAGAACACTAGAACTGTCGTACAGGTTACACTAAACGGTCTGTTGACTCAACAGACTACACACTTATATACTTTTATTTGTGGCGAGAATTAAAACACGAGGTTTCTTACCAAACACCAATGACTCTCGAAGGTATCAGAAGTCTTATAATATAGACCTGTGCTTCCGTTAACTCCAAATGAAATTCAACGTGCAGTATTGTTTCTCCAGGATCGTTTTAGCAGCGTGTGGCAGTGTTCGAGGTCAACATTTTGAAGACTTGGATTGACAGCTGTCATAATTTATACACGAAGCATATATTGAGTTACGTGTTTCCTTAAATTTGATATGATGGGGCAGAAGTTTCTGGGTCCTCTTCTCCTGACGGGGGGACAGTGGTTTGCGGCGCTTTTGTATTGATACTTTATGATCAAGTCACATACATGTTATGTCCTTGTTCTCTTAAAAGCTTCTTTCAAATGCCACAGAAGAAATATATGGTTCAATCACAAAAAGCAACATCGGTGTCGTGATTCACCGACCATAAAAGATAGAAATTACTTTCGAATGTCAGGAAATTCGCTATACTGTCTGTGTCTGCCATAACTTGGCGAAATCCTCATCTCGATACGTTTATTCGTTCTGGATATATTTGGGGTGCCCTGTGTTAGCTGGCTCACTCACTTTCAATATAATAGATGCATTTTGTGGCCGGCCGGTGTGGCCGAGCGGTTCTAGGCGCGTCAGTCTGGAACCGCGAGACCGCTACGGTCGCAGGTTCTAATCCTGCCTCGGGCATGGATGTGTGTGATGTCCTTAGGTTAGTTAGGTTTAAGTAGTTCTAAGTTCTAGGGGACTGATGACCTCAGATGTTAAGTCCCATAGTGCTCAGAGCCATTTGAAACATTTGCATTTTGCGGCCTGCATTAGTAAACAAGGGAACAGGTTTCCAGAGGGCATCTACATCTACATCTGCATGCATACTCTGCAATTCACATTTAAGTGCCTGGCAGAGGGTTCATCGAACCACCTTCACAATTCTCTATTCTTCCAATCTCGTATAGCGCGCGGAAAGAATGAACACCTATATGTTTCCGTACGAGCTCTGATTTCCCTTATTTTATCGTGGTTATCGTTCCGACCTATGTAGGCCGGTGTCAACAAAATATTTTCGCATTCGGAGGAGAAAGTTGGTAATTGAAATTTCGTGAGAAGATTCCGTCGCAACGAAAAACGCGTTTCTTTTGATGAATTCCAGTACAAATCCCGTATCATTTCTGTGACACTCTCTACCATATTTCGCGATAATACATAACGTGCTGCCTTTCTTTGAACTATTTCGATGTATTCCGTCAGTCCTACCTGGCAAGGATCCCACACCGCACAGCAGTATTCTAAAAGAGGACGGACAAGCGTAGTGTAGGCAGTCTCCTTAGTAGGTCTGTTACATTTTCTAATTTTCCTGCCAATAAAACGCAGCCTTTGGTTAGCCTTCCCCACAACATTTTGTATGTGTTCTTTCCAATTTAAGTTGTTCGTAATTGTAATACCTAGGTATTTAGTTGAATTTACGGCTTTTAGATTAGACTGATTTATCGTGTAAGCGAAGTTTAACGAGTTACTTTTAGTACTCGTGTCGATGACCTCACACTTTTCGTTATTTAGGATCAACTGCCACTTTTCGCCCCATTCAGATATTTTTTCTAAATCGTTTTGCAGTTTGTTTTGATCTTCTGATGACTTTATTAGTCGATAAACGACAGCGGCTTTTCAGATTGTCTCCAAAATCGTTTATATAGATAAGGAGCAGGAAAGGGCCTATAGCACTACCTTGGGGAAAGCCTGAAATCACTTCTGTTTTACTTCATGGCTTTCCGTCAGTTACTACGAACTGTGACCTCTCTGACAGGAAATGACAAATCCAGTCACATAACTGAGAGGATATTCCATAAGCACCCAATTTTACTACGAGCCGCTTGTGTGGTACAGTGTCAAAGGCCTTCCGGAAATCCAGGAATACGGAATCGATCTGCAATCCCTTGTCAATAGCAAGTATACGAATAAACAAGGTGGAAGAGCGTCGCAATTGACCGGCCCCTTCGCCGTGCTAGAGTGGCACGGTGAGTGGGCGCCGGCCGTAGTGACCGAGCGGTTCTAGGCGCCACAGTCTGGAACCGCACGACCGTAACGGTCGCAGGTTCGAATCCTGCCTCGGGCATGGATGTGTGTGATGTCCTTACGTTAGTTAAGTTTAAGTAGTTCTAAGTTCAAGGGGATTGATGACCTCAGAAGTTAAGTCCCATAGCGCTCAGAGCCATTTCAACCATTTTTGGTGCCTGGGCTGGGACGGCGTGGAGGCAGCTGAGCTGACCGTCACGTGTGGACTGCTTCCCGCCACGGGTGAGCCAAGCCAGCCAGGTGTCGTGCTGGTACCAGGATCCTGCTATTGACCCACACGCTGGTTCCGCCCACCTGCTCCCACAGTCGCTGAGTCACGGCCGGCGATGCTCTGACGCCTACGTCACCATGAAGGAGGCTGCTGCTCATCGTACGTGGCTGTTCCTACGATTCTATTGCTTTAAAATTATCATCGGTCTCTCTTCCTCCGTGTCTTCTTACCGTTACTTTCGAGCTCAACATCCACTGATTTTGTACACTACTAATCCCACCATTTTTCTGCCGCTCTTGTAGAGGGAGATTCACAGGAACGAGTCACTGAAATAAATTACACGTTATTAAGACAAAATCCGGATGAAAGCGAATAGGTGGTAAGGAATCCGTGATCCCACGAACATACACTACCGGTCATTAAAATTGCTACACCACGAAGATGACGTGTTACAGACGCGAAATTTAACCGACAGGATGAAGATGCTGTGATTTGCAAATGATTAGCTTTCCAGAGCATTCACACACGGTTGGCGACGGTGGCGACACCTACAATGTGCTGACATGAGAAAGTTTCCAACCGATTTCTCACACACAAACAGCAGGTGACCGGAGTTGCCTGGTGAAATGATGTTATGATGCCTCGTGTAAGGAGGAGAAATGCGTACCTTCACGTTTCCGACTTTGATAAAGGTCGGATTGTAGCCTATCGCGATTACGGTTTATTGTATCGCTACATTGCTGCTCGCGTTGGTTGAGATCCAATGACTGTTAGCAGAATACGGAATTGGTGGGTCCAGGAGGGTAATATGGAACGCCGTGCTGGATCCCAACGGCCTCGCATCACTAGCAGTCGAGATGACAGGCATCTTATCCGCATGGCTGTAACGGATCGTGCAGCCACGTCTCGATCCCTGAGTCAACAGATGGGGACGTTTGCGACCACAACCATCTGCATGAACAGTTCGACGACGTTTGCAGCAGCATGGACTATCAGCTCGGAGACCATGGCTGCGGTTACCCTCGACGCTGCATCACAGACAGGAGCGCCTGCGATGGTGTACTCAACGACGAACCTGGGTGCACGAATGGCAAAACATCATTTTTTCGGATGAATCCAGGTTCTGTTTATAGCATCGTGATGGTCAAGTCCGTGTTTGGCGACATCGCGGTGAACGCACATTGGAAGCGTGTATTCGTCATCGCCATACTGTCGTATCACCCGGCGTGATGGTGTGGGGTGCCATTGATTACACGTCTCGGTCACCTCTTGTTCGCACTGACGGCACTTTGAACAGTGGACGTTACATTTCAGATGTGTTACGGCCCGTGGCTCTACCCTTCATTCGATCCCTGCGAAACCGCCGTTCGCCGGGTTCCGGTCTTTCAATTTGACGCCACTTCGACCACTTGCAGTCGATGAGGATGAAAGGATGATGACGAGGACAGCACAACACCCAGTCACTGGGTGAAGAAAATTCCCCGACCCAGCCGGGAATCGAACCGGGGCCCAGAGAATTGAGAATCCGTCACGCTGACCATTCTGCTACCGGGGGGCGGACGCGAACATAGATATTAGTATCCGATACCCAGGTCGATAGCAGACAAGAGTCGATTGTCGAGCGCTGCAGGAGGCAGTGAGATTAGTGTCGGGTGAAAGCAGTTCTGGAAAGACGGGCAAAAATAAATAAATGGCGGTCGAGCTGAGTACGGTTTCACTGGCGGATGTGCCGAGTGAGGAGTAAACTGTAAATTCACCGGAGTGTGAAAAATTAGCGCTTCCCCTTATCGTCGTGGGGCTGACCGTCATCAATACCGATTCGCGAGTGATATAAAACCAAAAGTGACAAGTGCCGAATTACGTGCTTGGCGTCAACTGCGTCGGCCAGCAACAACCATAGATTGGACTGAGGATTGTTGTGAATGTTAACCATCTTCATTGCGTGTGACGAAGTACTTAAAATCAGCAACCAATGAAAGATATAACCGTAGTTAAACGTGTAAGTCAAAGGTAGCAACTGCCTCAAAATTTGCGTGTTAATAGAAAATACATATCAGTTTGTATATCGCAATCTTTGTGGTCTTTAATAATAGAAAAACTTTCAATCATAAACTATTCAGTCTCAGAACAGTTGCACTCTGTTGAAATACCCTCGAAACCACAGCAGAAAGAAGCGATAGCCTTTCATTCGTGAAGCATACGGTCATAAATCCATAATAATCAACTGTTTGGCGGCTTCGGTAAATCACACAAAACCCAACAAAGGATATAACGGGGGTGTTTCAAGGTCTCTCACTTAACTGAATATTCAGATAGTTCATCCATCCCGGGAACCCAGAATTTTGACGATTTCTGTCTGTTATCGATATCGATACTGGCAAGATGTCCAAATATGTAACATAAACGGCCGGATCTTTTGATTACACTGACGTAGAATCTAAAATGTTTTACAACGTCAAGAAACCGTGTAATATACTACGTGACAAAAATTTCAATTTGATGCATCTACCTGCTTAAATATCACCCTGACTGTCACCCACCATACGGACCAACAAGCACGAGTGATGATTTGGAATACCATTTCATTTCACAGTAGGACCCCTTTGGTTGTCATCCTCGGCACCTTGCAGCTCGGCGGTACGTCGACGTCTCGTTTTATTGCCCTTCATGGTGAGCTATTCCGGGGTTACATTGCAGCCAGATAGCCCGCCCGCACAAGGCGAGAGTTTCTGCTGCTTGCTCAGTGCTTACCAAACCTTACCTTAGCCAGACAGGTCGCCGGATCTCTTCCAAATTGAGAACGTTTGGAGCATTATAGGCGGGTCTTCCAACCAGCTCGGGATTTTGACGATGTAACGCGCCAGTTGCACGTAGTTAGGCACGATATCTCTCAGGAGGACATTCAACAGCAGATCAATCGATGCTAAGGCGAACAACTGCTGGCATCATAAGGGCCAGAGATGCATCGACGCGATATTGAGAGGCTCAATTTGTGAAGCTCTTTCACTTGAATAAATCTACAAATATTGATCAAATTGCAAGCATTTGTTTAGCTGTACATGTGCTCCCCATGTACCGATTTGCGTTCCATTCGGGTAATTCCTTCGTGGTGCATCGTTCATTTTTTACGAGAGTGACTCAAATTAAAACCTTAAATACCTTTTTAAATATTATTTCTTGTGCAGAAGTGGTACAAAGCTGTATCACTTTTCAACATAATCTCCCCCACGCTCAATGCAAGTCCTTCAGCGCTTACAAAGCGCATAAATTGCTTTAGAAAAAAATTCTTTTGGTAGTCCGCGCAGCCACTCGTGCACCGCGTGGCATACCTCTTCATCAGAACGCAACTTCTTTCCTCCCATTGCGTCTTTGAGTGGTCCAAACATACGGAAATCACTTGGGGCAAGGTCTGGTGAGCATGGTGGATGAGGAAGACACTCAAAATGCAGGTCTGTGATTGTTGCAACTGTTGCACGGCCAGTGTGGGGCCTTGCATTGTCATGTTGCGAAAGGACACCTGCTGACAGCAATCCACGTCACTTTGATTTGATTGCAGGCTGCATATGATTTTTTAGGAGATCTGTGTATGATGCTCTGGTGACAGTGGTCCCTCTAGGCATGTAATGCTCCAAAATGACGCCTTTTTCGTCCCAAAAGAGGGTCAGCATATTCCCTGCTGATGGTTCTGTTCGAAACTTCTGTGGTTTTGGCGATGAGGAATAGCGCAATTCCTTGCTCACTCTCTTCGTTTCCGGTTGGTGGAAGTGAACGCAGGTTTAGTCCCCAGTAACGAGTCTTGCAAGGAAGCCATCACCTTCTCGTTCAAAGCGCCGAAGACGTTCTTCACAAGCATCAACACGTCGTTCCCTCATTTCAAGAGTCAGCTGCCGTGGCACCCATCTTGCAGACACTTTGCGAAACTGGAGCACGTCATGCACAATGTGGTGCGTTGACCCATGACTAATCTGTAAACATGCTGCATTGTCATTCAGTATCACTCGGCAGTTTTCCTTCACTATGGCTTCAATTGCTGGAATGTTCTCGCTACGGTCGCAGGTTCGAATCCTGCCTCGGGCATGGATGTTTGTGATGTCCTTAGGTTAGTTAGGTTTAACTAGTTCTAAGTTCTAGGGGACTAATGACCTCAGCAGTTGAGTCCCATAGTGCTCAGAGCCATTTGAACCATTTGGAATGTTCTGTGGAGTCACAACTCGTTGTGCCTGATCTGGATGAGGAGCATCTTCCACTGGAGTCGCACCATTTGCGAACTTCCTACTCCATTCGTAGACTTGCTGCTGTGAGAAACATGCATCATCGTACTGAACCTTCACTCGTCGATGAATTTCAATAGGTTTCACACCTTCACTACGCAAAAACCGAGTAACAGAACGCTGTTCTTCCCTGGTGCAAGTCGCAAGTGGGGCGGCCATTTTTATACTAATACTGCGACGGTATGTGTGCATCTGCACAATGCTGCCACCTACAGGCCATTCTGCACACTGTTTATAGCACGCTTACCAACTTACAGGATAACGGCGCGAAATTTCGATTTGTTATTACAAATTTAAGGTTTTCATTTAACTCACCCTCGTATCTTAGAGTGTATATTGCCCCGACCTTCCTCTCTCCTATTCCATTCACAGGTAGTACACGGAAAGAAAGACTGTCAGTACCGCTGCGTACGGATCAAAATTTCCTGATGTTCGGGGTCGTGATGAGACAACACATTATTACCACCTGCTTAATAGCGTTGCACTTCACCTGTCGGTCGCAATACAGCAGCGATTCTGCATGGCGCGAATCTGACAAGTCCTTGGTAGGTTTCCGGAAGCAAGTGCCACAGAATTTCTATGCACACGTGATGTGTCTCATCGTGTTCAGACCCGGCGAATTTGGTAGCCGAGACATCAACATGTGTTCACTGCTATGCTCGTCAGAGCATGGTAACACTAACGCTATTTTGTTGAAAGTCGACATGTTAAGAAACGTGGCTGTTGTACTTAAGGTTTATAATTTATATAAAAAACGGCTACCAGCCACATGTATGGTTTAAAAAGGTTTATTATCTTCAGACCGTGACCGGTTTCGGATTTTTCATTACAAATCCAAATTGTTTTCGTTTGTAATGTGAAGCTGGGCCACGTTTTGTAAACGTTATTCGTGTGTGCTGCGTGTGAAACTAAGATGATGAGGTTGAAAGTTACGTCCATTGACTGGAATAGCACTCACATAGTGCATATTGAAAAGTGTATTGAGTTTGCGTTCGAAAACATAAACGCACGAATATTTCGTCAGGCAGAACTACACAGCCCTGCAGCAAGCGAATAACATAAACAAAACTAGGTCCAACTAAGAATGCTTGTAACCTGCCATCTGAAGATGGATTTCAGAATGAGATTTTGACTCTGCAGCGGAGTGTGCGCTGATGTGAAACTTCCTGGCAGATTAAAACTGTGTGCCCGACCGAGACTCGAACTCGGGACCTTTTGCCTTTCGCGGGTAAGTGCTCTACCAACTGAGCTACCGAAGCACGACTCACGCCCGGTACTCACAGCTTTACTTCTGCCAGTACCTCGTCTCTTACCTTCCAAACTTTACAGAAGCTCTCCTGCGAACCTTGCAGAACTAGCACTCCTGAAAGAAAGAGAGGTTCTGTAAAGTTTGGAAAGTAGGAGACGAGGTACTGGCAGAAGTAAAGCTGTGAGTACCGGCCGTGAGTCGTGCTTCGGTAGCTCAGTTGGTACAGCACTTACCCGCGAAAGGCAAAAGGTCCCGAGTTCGAGTCTCGGTCGGGCAGACAGTTTTAATCTGCCAGGAAGTTTGAAGATGGATTTGTAATGAAAAATCCGAAACCGGTTATGGTTTGAAGATAATAAACCTTTTTAAACCATAAATGTGGCTGGTAGCTGTTTTTTATATAAATTATAAACCTATCGTAACACTATTCCGGGCTTGTGACGCAGGTAGTTACCCTGCTGAATGAATCCATTACCGTCGGGGAAGACATCAAGGATGAACGGATGGACGTGCGCTGTGATAACGTTCCCGTAGTCCACAGTTGTCATGGTGTCATCGATTACTACACAATCGCATGGAAGCCTAGCTGAAGGTCCACCATAGCATAATACTGCTCTCAATGGTCGGCGTTCCTGACCCAGTGCAGAATAACTGTTCACATGGATGGCAGCATATCCGCGAACAGCTATCTTACCTGGTGTATCAAGAAAAGTAATTCATCCGACCAGGCCTGCACAGCTTAGTGGGCAGCGCGGCCTGGGTTCGATTCCCGGCCGTGTTGGGGATTTTCTCCACACTGCGTCTGGGTGCTGTGTTGTTTTCATTATCATTTCTTCCTCATCGACACGCAAGTCGCCGAAGTGGCATCAACTGACAAGACTTGCACCAGACAACCGGTCTTCCCGACGGCAGGCCCTAGCCACGTGAACGTTTCATTGCACTTCATCTGTTCAGGCGAGACGTTTCCATTAATTTTTGTCCAGTCTTGATATCCAGTGCAACTGGAAGACACGGTGTCATTGGGTCAACACTGGGAAATGTAAGAGTCGTCTGCAGCGGTGCCCAATGTTCAATAGTGTGCTCTGGGCGGTATGGTAGAAAACACCCTGCACCATTACTGTACCCTGTCGTTAGATTAACCACAGATCAACGCCTCTGCTGCTCTACAAAGTGGCAAACTTCGGACCTTCACAGTATGTGATGGCGCGTGGACGTCCAACATGTTGCCGGCCGCGGTGGTCGAGCGGTTCTAGGCGCTTGAGTCCGGAACCGCGCGACTGCTACGGTCGCAGGTTCGAATCCTACCTCGGGCATGGATGTGTGTGATGTCCTTAGGTTAGTTAGGTTTAAGTAGTTTTGAGTTCTAGGGGACTGATGACCTCAGGTGTTGAGTCCCATAGTGCTCAGAGCCATAGTGCTCAGAGCCATTTTCCAACATGTTGTCACCTACTCCTCCGACTTACCGTTGACAGTTTTAAACACGGCTGACTGCAGCAACAGTAAATAAATTTTCAGTAAATGAAGTTTACAGTCAGACTATTGCATAAGTTTAGTGTAAAAACCTTAACTAGTTTCGATACCACTAAGGGTATCTTCTTCAGAAGCAAGTCACATATATTGTATGACGTTAAAATTGTAAATACGCATCAGAAGTGGAGGAGATCAAGTTACACAGCAGAACCCATGGAGGATTCATATTTTCTGCTGTTTGATAGTGTCGAAACCAGGATACGATTTTTATATTAAACTTATGCAACCGGTTGGCTGCAAACTTTATATATTGAAAAAGACTTTCCATTGATGCTCACAACAGTAACGTGCGAACAGTCGACCAGCTTCGCTGTTTCCAGGTTTCTCGTTCCAGGCGACGTTCCATAACAATCTGCATTTTCCATCCCTGTTGAAAGCGTCGATGAATTCCGGGAATGCATTGTGGTTGGTTGTCAGTGCATTCGTAACACACCTGGTATTTTTGAACGTTTACGGACATTGATGAGAAGACGTGCTGAAGCTTGCCTTCACACGAATGGTGGCCGTGTGGAACACCTGTATCACGTTTGTCTTCAAGTGCGTATCTATATTTTGGATTCTTAGGGACTCTGTTGCAAGATGTTCACGTACTCAGTCGTAATTAGCCGTATCGGGAAAACAATTGGTTTCGGGACTATGTTTATTATGATTGCTTGCTTGTCTCAGTGTTCTCTATTCGCCCCTCTCTTTTGTAGCCTACCTACGATGTCATGCACCCTGTGTCCATTCCGGGTCACGTACCCGCAACGCGTCCATGCTGGGCTACATTTACAGTTTTCAGATCGCAGGTGTATGTCCGAGGAGACAGTATGTTTCCTGGCTCTTTTTGGGACTTGGGCTCGCGAACTTTTGCGATAAGTCTCTCCACGACGCACGTCATCACTCTTGAAATCTCTGTCTGAGCGGTTTATTGAGCAGTTCAGTGACACACTAACGGCGATACACGCGTGAATAACCGTGCAGATCTTCTTTGAATATTTACTCTTTCCTCAGAAGTATCCCGAAGTGACGAAAGACTCCCGGAATTGGTCTAACTAGGGTCTCTAAGGGGTCTGTCTCGTGTTTTAATTACGTTTGTTATAACAAATCTATTTTCCTAAGTTTAAATTTATTTGGCCATTCAATTTAAAATAACTCTAGACAGGATCTCCTGGTTACTTGAAGGCTGTGACTGTTTCCAGTGACTGATTAAAGAATGTGTAGTAAAACGTAGTCGTCTATAAACGTGCATTACATTTCATTTATTTGTGGTAAGTTCAGCAGCTTCGCCTGCTCACGAAAATAGCACATATACTACACACATTTCCTCCTCCCCCCCCACTCTGTACAGCTCCTCCTCTCCCATCTCTCTGCCCATCTCATACACTATCTGTCAATCTCCACCTCCTCCTCTTTCCTCGCCTCTCTCTATCTTCTGCTCGCCCTCTCTGCGCCCAACTCTCTCAATTTGCTCCCCTCTCTGTTCAAATCCCCGCCCCCCTCTTCCTTTTCCACCTATCCACTACTCACTACTCCATGTTTCACCTGCCTACTACCCCTCTCTTCGAACATATCCACCTTCCCTCTTTCGTAGCCTCCCTCTCCCCTCCTCCATCCTCTCTCTGTCCACCTGCTCCTCCTTTCTCTCTATCTTCTCCTGCTTCCTCTCTATCCATTAACTCCTCCCCTCTCTCTGTCAATCTACTTCTACCTCTACCTGCCCATATCCTCTCCCGCCCCCCCTCTTAGTGTTTCTGGTCTGTATCCTAACCATACCTCCATCTCTCCATCTCCTCCTTCGCCTTTCTCTTTCCATCTCATCCTCCCCCTCTCACTATCTGTTTCCTCTTCCCCTCTCTAAGCTGTGGCTATCTGCACATATGCCCCTGGAAGGCATTCCATTACCAACGACATAATATGCCTTTTGTGCAGGGCAGCCTGTATGTCCGGGTCTGCAGACTCTTTTTCACTGCCATCTTCACCGTTATGGGAGCCAGGTCCTTTTTGTCCCTGTATCTCTTCCCATATAATAAAAAGAATATATATTAAACAGGACTGGACTCGATCCAGGGGCTTAGGAGGTGATGTCGACACTCACACACACACACACAGCCGGCCGTGGTGGCCGAGCGGTTCTAGGCGTTTCAGTCCGGAACCGCGCGACTGCTACGGTCGCAGGTTCGAATCCTGACTCGAGCATGGATGTGTGTTATGTCCTTAGGTTAGTTAGGTTTAAGTAGTTCTAAGTTCTAGGGGACTGATGACCTCAGTCCCATAGTGCTCAGAGCCATTTGAACCAACACACACACACACACACACACACACACACACACACACACACACACACATACATTCATTTTTGTATATGTATAAGGTTGCTTTCTGCAAGCATGGGAACAGAGCTTAACATTCCAGTTTTTGCACCAGGCGCCGGCACTGCAAGTCTCTCTACATTTTGCGACAGGTTTCTAACTATGCGATCTCTCCACACACAACTGCGTCGTCTGCAAATAAAATCATATGGCTAAAGGTATTAGCTGCCTGATCATTAATACAGGCTGTTTAAAAAAAATGTGTCACATATTCCTGCAGGAAGCAGCACTGGTCAAAACTAGAAGAAAAGTTTCCATAAATGTATGTCTGAAGACCAATACCTGTTGGAATATTGGCCATTTCACGTGTGTCTGGTAATGTTTAGTGTTTGGTGACGTAGGCCGTTAGAAGAGAATGCATAATAAATTGCCGCACTACGCGTGTGCGGAGACTCAAATTCTCGAGAAGTCAGGCAGTGGAGGCATCAGGATCGCTTCAGCTTCAGTGAATGGCCAGGAATTGTCGGTGACAAACTCATAGGGCCATACAATTTACCAAACACATTATCAGGTGCTACGTTTCGCCGTTTCCTGCAGGATGAATTACCAGCGCTATTACCCTCGCAGGAAGACAACGACTGTTATTCACGCACGACGGGACACCACCCGATGTCCTACGAACCGCGCGGCACCTCCCCGCAACGTTCCATGCGCAGTGGATTAGTCGAGTCGGCCCGGGAACATGGCCTCCAGACGTGAAGCTGTTCATTTCTGTCTTTCGGGACAATGAAAGGCATTGGTGAATGCCCAACCTGTGGACAATGCGCCGACGTTACAGGAAACTCACTAACGCACGTGACACAACCTGAGTGGAGCCAGCAGTATTTGAAAGGGCGCGTCATTCACTGCGAATAAGGGCTGTCACGATGCTTGGTAACCACATGCAGCGTTGTTCGTATTGACAATTGGAAATAAGAGGCCACATTGGTTCATATCTCAAAAGCACACATAGTTATAGGAACTTTTTGTTGGGTTGGCTGAAGAGCCAACACCGTGTTACCAGAGGAGGCCGAAATGCACGCGTTTTAGCTCACGCAGGCTGGCGTGAGGAGGGAAGAACTATACCGACGTGAGGTCTGGAACATGACAAGGCATTAGAATTCAGAAAGCGGACGAAATTCGTTTCATACTTAACTTTAATCCATTAATGATGAACGTCGCTCTTGACGGTACATGATTCACAATATTATCTGTTCAGAATAGTAACTGAATATGGCGCCTTGCTAGGTCGTAGCAAATGACGTAGCTGAAGGCTATGATAAACTGTCGTCTCGCCAAATGAGAGCGTATGTAGTCAGTGAACCATCGTTAGCAAAGTCGGCTAGGGAGTCTCTCTAGACTAGACCTGCCGTGTGGCGGCGCTCGGTCTGCAATCACTGATAGTGGTGACACGCGGGTTCGACGTATACTATCGGACCGCTGCCGATTTAAAGGCTACCACCTAGCAAGTGTGGTGTCTGGCGGTGACACCACACTTTTCTTTTAGTTTTGACCAGTACTGTCGTATGTAGGGAAACGTGTCATTTCTAACTTCCTTGCATATGTGCATAACAACAGCACTCCCATTACATTACCCTTCAGTACAACAGACGCTACCTTCTCTTCTAATGATGATTAAGGACAGCATAGTGAATTCCGTCTGCTAGGAATTCTCAAGTCCGATCGCATTTGTGTTCGGATGAGATTCCTTTTGTACGTAGTTCACTTCCTGGGCGTCTACGCGTAACTGCATCTACGGTTTTCTGAAAGTCAAGGAACGCGGCATCAACCGGAAGTTCGCTCTCTGCTGCTTTCCGGAACAGAGAAAGCTGAATTTCACTGAATTAGTGCTTGTGCGAACGTGCTTATTCCTACAAAGGAATTGTTCGCTCTCCAGGTAAGTCACAACAGGCAAGCACATAATCCTGCAGTGAACTGGCCCGAGAGAGATACATCCATATTCTGCTCGTCGGTTTTATGATCCCTCTAATTTTCTTGCTACCGAATTCTAAATGATGGTAAGGCGAACGCTCGCGATAAGCGCGAAATTCATGTTCGATTCCCGGTCCGACGCAAATTTTGATTGTTGTCATTCCATTGTACAGCTGATGGTTGTTCATATTCGCAGCTGTATTTCATAACGGCTTTAGCCGCCAGATGCTTGTCCGAATGAACATTCCGTCGTAATTCGGAATAACACAGGCACTGCAATATCGTAAACATCATATGAGTCGAAAGTTGTCTACATGTTACATGCCCGCATGGAGTGATTCTACCTACTGTTCGAGAAGTGATTTAACATTATCTCTATACATTTTACTGAATACGTAGATAGTTCCGCTGAAGCTCACAATTGCGTTTTGCATTGGATGTCGAGTGTCTGTGATAGCCGACAGGTACTCCCTCGAACCGAACCCCGTTCCGTTATTTCGCATGGAAGTGGTGGGGCTGAAACTCAATGTTTATTGTAGCTGAATGCACTGTCTTCCAAATACTGGGTAAGGCTATTTCATCTCGGAGTCAAGCTACCAGCCTGCTTATTGCTGCCGGCCTGTGTCTGCTACTGCTGCCTTCAGAGGTTAATGTATAGTTTTCGTGTCTATTGTGTGTCCGTATTTGTGGTTTTGTAGCTCGCATCCGAACTGATCTTCATTGGCCAGTCGATACAATGTGTTTACCGCAACACTTGCAAAGAGCATCTCCTGCTTTGTGTAACCAGCAGTTGGGAGCTCGGTGTGCCCAGTGAGAACAAGGCTTTTACAAAACATCAGAAAGAACATTAATTACATATATTTGTCTGCCTTCTTCCAAAATTTGAACGAATTCGCACAAATCTGAAACACAGAAGTGGCGCCCTCCAAAAACTTCCCAGAAAAACTTGTTTTTTGCACATTAAACCCAAACGAAGAAAGTTTTTTTTTAAACTGTTTTTGTACGTAAAATCCGCAGGGTGCACATACAAATGCTGCCATCAGCTGAGCATTATTTTCAGCCCATTTAAAATCTTTTGCAAAAGTAATCATCGGTTCGCACAATTTGCCGCTACTTCATCGTACAAATCCTGCTTAATATTCTGTAACGTACCTACAGTAAGACTCCTAAGATACGACTCGGCAAACGAATGGTAACGAGATGGGGAGCTATTAATAACAATGGGGGCTACTCTGGGAAGAAGGTAGAGCTGGCAGAGGCTGCAAGTAAGATGGAGTTGGACGTTTTAGCTGTTAGTGACATTCGGGTAAGGGGTGAGAAAGAAGAGGAAGTGGGAGAATACAAGGTCTACCTGTCAGGAGTCAAAGCAGGACTAGCACAGTGGGGTGTAGGGCTTTTCATCAGGAAAGAAATGGAACCCAGCGTAGTTGCAATAAGGTATGTAAACGAACGACTGATGTGGATAGATTTGACAGTGTCTAGCAAGAAAATTAGGATAGTGTCAATATATTCGCATTGTGAAGGGACAGATCAAGATAAGATGGATAGTTTTTATGACGCACTCAGTGATGGTAGTGGTTAGAGTAAAGGACAAGGTCAGTGTTCTGCTGATGGGTGATTTTAATGCCAGGACTGGAAATCGAACAGAAGGGTATGAAAAGGTTATGGGTAAATTTGGAGAGGATATGGAGGTCAACAGGAACGGGAAACAACTCTTGGATTTCTGTGCCAATATGGGCTTATTAATCACAAACTCCATTTCTAAACACAAGAACATTCACCGGTATACTTGGGAAGGAATCAGATCTGTCATTGACTATATAATAACAGATCAGGAATTCAGGAAGGCTGTGAGGGACACACGTGTATTCAGGGGATTCTTTGATGACACTGATCACTACTTAATCTGCAGTGAAATTGGGATTGTGAGGCCGAAAGTGCAGGAGGTCAGGTCCATGTGTAGGAGGATAAGAGTGGAGAAACTTCAGGATAAGGATATCAGGCACAAATACATAACAGTGATCTCAGAAAGGTACCAGTTAGTTGAATGTAGTCAATTGCAGTCACTGGAAAAGGAATGGAGAAGGTACAGGGACACAGTACTAGAAGTGGCCAATGAGTGTCTTGGAACAGTAGTGTGTAAAGGTAGGATGAAGCAAACAGCTTGGTGGAATGACACAGTCAAGGCAGCCTGTAAAAGGAAAAAGAAGGCATATCAAAAATGGCTACATACTAGAACTCAGGTAGACAGAGAAAGTTATGCTGAAGAAAGAAACAAAGCCAAACAGATAATTACAGCATCCAAGAAGAAATCTTGGGAAGACTTCGGAAACAGGTTGGAGACTTTGGGTCAAGCTGCTGGAAAACCATTCTGGAGTGTAATTAGCAGTCTTCGAAAGGGAGGTAAGAAGGAAATGACAAGTATTTTGGATAGGTCAGGAAAACTGCTAGTGAATCCTGTTGATGCCTTGGGCAGATGGAGGGAATATTTTGAAGAATTGCTCAATGTAGGTGAAAATACGATCAGTAATGTTTCAGATTTCGATGTACAACTGGACAGGAATGATGATGGAATTAGGCTCACACTTGAGGAAGTGGAGAAAATGGTCAATAGATTGCAGTGCAATAAAGCGGCTGGGGTGGATGAAATTAAGTCGGAACTCATCAAATACAGTGGAGTGTCAGGTCTTAAATGGCTACACAGGATAATTGAAATGGCGTGGGAGTCGGGACAGGTTCCATCAGACTGGACGAAAGCAGTAATCACACCAATCTTTAAACATGGAAACAGAAAAGATTGTAACAACTACAGAGGTATCTCTTTGATCAGCGTTGTGGGTAAAATCTTCTCAGGTATTGTTGAAAGGAAAGTGCGAGTATTAGTTGAGGACAAATTGGATGAAAATCAGTGTGGGTTTAGGCCTCTTAGAAGTTGTCAGGACCAGATCTTTAGCTTACGGCAAATAATGGGGAAGTGTTACGAATGGAACAGGGAATTGTATCTATGTTTTATAGATCTAGAAAAGGCATATGACCGGGTTCCTAGGAGGAAGTTATTGTCTGTTCTACGTGATTATGGAATAGGAGGCAACCTTTTGCAAGCAATTGAAGGTCTTTACATAGATAGTCAGGCAGCAGTTAGAGTTGACGGTAAATTGAGTTCATGGTTCAGAGTAGTTTCAGGGGTAAGACAAGGCTGCAACCTGTCTCCATTGTTGTTCATATTATTTATGAATCAAATGTTGAAAACAATAGACTGGCTGGGTGAGATTAAGATAGATGAACACAAAATAAGCAGTCTCGCATATGCGGATGACTTAGTTGTGATGGCAGATTCTATTTAAAGTTTTCGAAGTAATATTTCAGAGCTAGATCAGAAATGTAAGGACTATGGTATGAAGATTAGCATCTCCAAAACAAAAGTAATGTCAGTGGGAAAGAAATATAAACGGATTGAGTGCCAAATAGGAGGAACAAAGTTAGAACAGGTGGACGGTTTCAAGTACTTAGGATGCATATTCTCACAGGATGGCAACATAGTGAAAGAACTGGAAGCGAGGTGTAGCAAAGCTAATGCAGTGAGCGCTCAGCTACGATCTACTCTCTTCTGCAAGAAGGAAGTCAGTACCAAGACTAAGTTATCTGTGCACCGTTCAATCTTTCGACCAACTTTGTTGTATGGGAGCGAAAGCTGGGTGGATTCAGGTTACCTTATCAATAAGGTTGAGGTTACGGATATGAAAGTAGCTAGGATGATTGCAAGTACTAGTAGATGGGAACAATGGCAGGAGGGTGTCCACAATGAGGAAATCAAAGAAAAACTGGGAATGAACTCTATAGATGTAGCAGTCAGGGCGAACAGGCTTAGATGGTGGGGTCATGTTACACGCATGGGAGAAGCAAGGTTACCCAAGAGACTCATGGGTTCAGCAGTAGAGGGTAGGAGGAGTCGGGGTAGACCAAGGAGAAGGTACTTGGAGTCGGTTAAGAATGATTTTGAAGTAATAGGCTTAACATCAGAAGAGACACCAATGTTAGCACTGAATAGGGGATCATGGAGGAATTTTATAAAGGGGACTATGCTCCAGACTGAACGCTGAAAGGCATAATCAGTCTTAAATGATGATGATGATGATGACCTACAGTAAGACTGGTATTCGAATGGGCGTGCAAATGGCCGCCGCTCCGGGGTAACTATAAACTTTTTACCCCATATTCCTAGCTCAAATGGGAACCGAGCACCAAGACAATCCGAAACGGTGATTCTGCGCTAGGCCTTTCCGTACATACACTGACGTGACAAAAATAATGGGATAGCGATATGCACATGTACAGATGGTGGTAGTATCACATACACAAGGTTTAAAAGGGAAGTACATTGACGGGGCTGTCATTCGTACTTTGGTGATTCACTTGAAAAGGTTTCCGACGTGACTGACCGCACGACGGGAGTTAACAAACTTCTAACGCGGGTTGGTAGTTGGAGCTAGACGCATGGAACATTCAGTTTCGGAAATCGTTAGGGAATTAAGTATTCCGAGATCCACAGTGTCAATAACGTGCCGAGATACAGAATTTCAGGCGTTACCTCTGACTATGGATCACGCACTGGCCGATGGCCTTCACTTAACGACCGAAAGCAGTAGCGTTTGCGTAGAGTTGTCAGTGCTTACAGAAAGCAACACTACGTGAAATAATGTCACGGATCAATGTATCCGTTAGGACAGTGCAGCGAAATTTGGCGTTAATGGGCTATGGCAGCAGACGCACGACACCGCCTGTAGCGCCTTTCCTGGTTTTGTGACCATATCGGTTGGACCCTAGACCATGGCCTGGTCAGATGAGTCCCGATTTCAGTTGATAAGAGCTGATGGTATCGTTCACGTATGGCACAGACCTCAAGAAGACATGGACCCTGGCTGTCAAAAGCCACTGCGCAGAGCTAGTGATGGCCCCATAATGGTGTGGCCTGTGTTTACATGGAATGAACTGAGTCCTTTGGTCCAACTGAATCGCTCGCTGTCTAGAAATGGTTATGTTTGGCCACTTGGATACCATTTGAGTCATCAATGGACTTGTTCCCAAACAACGACGGAATTTTTATGGATTACAATGCGTCATGTCACCGGGTCGCAATTATTCGCGATTGGTTTGAAGAACAATCTGGAGAATTCGGGTGAATGATTTGTCCATCCTGATTGGCCGACATGAATACCGTTGAACGTTTATGCGACATAATCGAGAGGTCAGTTCGTGCACAAAATCCTACAGCGGCAACACCTTAGCAGTTATGGACCGTCGGCCGCGGTGGTCTCGCGGTTCTAGGCGCTCAGTCCGGAACCGCGCGACTGCTACGGTCGCAGGTTCGAATCCTGCCTCGGGCATGGATGTGTGTGTTGTCCTTAGGTTAGTTAGGTTTAAGTAGTTCTAAGTTCTAGGGGACTGATGACCACAGATGTTAAGTCCCATAGTGCTCAGAGCCAGCTAGTTATGGACAGCTATGGAGGCAATATGGCTCAATATTTCTGCAGGAGACTTCTATCGACTTGTTGAGTCCATGCTACGTCGAGATACTGCACAACACTGGGCAAAAGGAGGTCCGACACGATATTAGGAGGTATACCATGACTTTAGTTACATCAGTGTATTTGTTATAGCGCTTCCGCGTTGAAACGATTATGCAGCCATTTACATACCTAAGTGGTGTAGCTTTACAAGGATGAAACGGGTAGTCAGTCATACTTCTTATAGACTTACTATAAGAGCCATCCCCACGTTTGCCTGCTGCTTCTGTGTTGGCAGCGCTGTATAGCGCATTGCGTTGGATCTCTCACTGCGCTTTCTTTGTAAGAGATTCTGTGGCTGGTTGGACTCGCAGTTAGTTGCCAGCAGTGATGGAAGTACTGTTGGGCAGTTGGAGGTGAACAGCCAGCAGTGATGGGTGTTAGATGTGAGAAGTTAGCACTGATGGAGGGTAGAGGTCTGAAGTGTTAGCGTAGGCTAACGATCTGTACATGTTCGACTTGGAGATTGAAAATTATTCATGTTCTATATCTTTGTACTGGATGTCAAAGACGATTTATCTTCGTGTTTGAACTGGATGTCACATAAGGTAAAAACAATACAGTATTTGGTTTGCAACAAAATATTTCCTTTGTTAACCTCATGCCTATTACTAGTTAGTGGCTTTAGTAGTTAGAATCTTTTATTTAGCTGGCAGTATTGACGCTCGATGTATTGCAATAGTTCGCGTAATGAAGATTTTTGTGAGGTAAGTTCAAATGGCTCTGAGCACTATGGGACTTAACGTCTATGGTCATCAGTCCCCTAGAACTTAGAACTACTTAAACCTAACTAACCTAAGGACAGCACACAACACCCAGCCATCACGAGGCAGAGAAAATCCCTGACCCCGCCGGGAATCGAACCCGGGAACCCGGGCGTGGGAAGCGAGAACGCTACCGCACGACCACGAGATGCGGGCTGTGAGGTAAGTACTTAAGGAAATGCATAGGTTATTGTTAAGATTTATTTTTAGTCAGGACCATTGTTTTGAATTAATTATTTGAAGTCAGGATGTAATTTTTTTTTTTTTTTTGAGCAGTCAGATTGCGTTGCGCTAGAATATTGTGGGTTAGTGTTGACATGATAAGAAAAAGTAAAGAGAAAATAGGCTCAGTACGTTCGGTTTTACTCAGCTGTTTCAGAATCAAATAACGTAGAAGTTTCCTCTTCTCAGTCATTCAGCATTTTAGTACAGACACACACATTTTAATAAAGAAGTTTCAAAATCACAGAAAACCTTAATCTGGATGGAAAGATGGAAATTTGAGCCGCAACCTCACGAATACAAGGCCATTCCCTTCCAAACAGCGAAGTCCCCTTCTGTTTATCCTTAGTGTAGGATACTGTTTTGCAAATAAGTTATTTATTATTGACAAAGCTTTTGCTATATGGTTCATTCATTTCTCAGTAACCATCACCACACACGCAATACACATGCCATACTTACATAATTTCAGAATGCACACTATACACACCGTCAGGATCACGGGAACGATGCTTGGTTTCCATTTCATTTACCGCATCTTCTCATTTTCTTGTCTGAAAAATGGTCAGCAACGCTCTATAACGAACAGAAAATTGAGATCAGAAATACGGTAAGATGTTAGTATAATCCATTGCAGAGTTTTCGTTTACGATTTTATGGAAAAGAAAAAGAACCATTATAGTGCGCAAGTGTGGTGTGAAATAATGTAGATGTTTTATTATTGTTTACTTGTGTTACTTTTTTTTATCATCTCCCTACTTTTTATTATATAAGCAGTCCTTCAATGTGCATAAATTAATTGCTTAACCAGTTTTTAATTGCCTTCTGGAATCGACGTTTTTTAGTAATCGCTTTAATCGCATTGGGCAGTTTATTGTATAATTTTATTCCGTAGCAATTTCTTCTTACTGACACAATTTTGGAGGCGGAGTACAGTTACAGAGCCGTTTTAAATTTCGGTGCCAGTACGTTCATCGAAGTCTGTATAGGCTAGGCCCCATTTTCCGCCTTTACGACCGAGCGAGGTGGCGCAGTGGTTAGCACACTGGACTCGCATTCGGGAGGACGACGGTTCAATCCCGTCTCCGGGCATCCTGATTTAGGTTTTCCGTGATTTCCCTAAATCGCTTCAGGCAAATGCCGGGATGGTTCCTTTGAACGGGCACGGCCGATTTCCTTCCCCATCCTTCCCTCACCCGAGCTTGCGCTCCGTCTCTAATGACCTCGTTGTCGACGGGACGTTAAACACTAATCTCCTCCTCCTCCGCCTTTACGTAAGCGTAACTGAAATGTAAATTGATTGCTGTTATCAGGTTGGCGCATAAGTTCTTGGAGTTTGTTTTTCATGTTGGTATTCCGGTTGCTACGGTTTTATTTATCGATTGTCATTTTTTATTTGTATTTCACTATTGGTATTTGAATTTTCGTGTTGTCATTTTATCACTTGGAGATAGCGAGTGGAACTGTGGACGCTAGAAAATGGAGTGTCGAGTAGAGAAATCGGAATATTTCCGACACATTCTTCTGTATGAGTTCAGTAGAGGGGTGACAGTCGCGGAGGCAGCCGGAAAAATTTGCGCTGCGCATGGGGATAGTGCCAACGCTCAGAACACGGCAAGAACATGGTTTTCTCGTTTTAAGATGGACATTAGTGACTCTCCATGTTCAGGAAGGCTTTCGGAGTGTGATTAACATCGTTTAAAAGCATTAATCCGCCATGATCCGCGTCTGTGTACTGTAGAATTGGCACATGTGATGAACTGTGATTATTCCAACATTTCCATTGAGACATTTGCATGCAACGGGGTAGGTTGAAGTGTCCGATGTATGGGTGCCGCATGCTCTAAGCCAAAACCACAAAAATCAGCGGATGCACCATGTGTACATCTCTGCCTGCTCGTCATTAACTGGTTCGTGAACAACACCTACTATTCCCAGAATGAGATTTTCACCTGCAGCGGAGTGTGTGCTGATATGAAACTTCTGGCAGATTAAAATTGTGTGCCGGACCAAGACTCAACCACAGGACCTTTGCCTTTCGCGGGCAAGTGCTCCACCATCTGAGCTACCCATGCACGACTCACGCAGGAGAGCTTCTGTAAAGTTTGGAAGCTAGGAGACGAGGTACTGGCGGAAGTAAAGCTGTGAGGACGGGGCGTGAGTCGTGCGTGGGTAGCTCAAATGGTAGAGCACTTGCCCGCGAAAGGCAAAGGTCCCGAGTACCATTACCCTCCTGTATCATTACTGCTGACGGGAAACAGTGTCTTTACGTTAACAAACGGAAAAGAAAGGTATGGTTGAGCCCAAACATGGCCGAGCGGTTCTACGCGCTTCAGTCCCGAACCGCGCTGCTGCTACGGTCGGAGATTCGAATCCTGCCTCGGACATGGGTGTGTGTGATGTCCTTAGGTTAGTTAGGTTTAAGTAGTTGTAAGTCTAGGGGACTGAGGGGACTGATGTCCTCAGATGTTAAGTCCCATAGAGCCATTTGAGCCCGAACAAAGGAGCAACTCCCCGTACAAAGACCTGCGTGCATCCACAAAAGATAATATTACGCAACTGGTGGAACAGCGATTGTGTGGTGTACTAGGAATTACTTCCCCGAAGTGCAACCTTCTCTGTTGACATTTATTATCGAGAACAGAGACGTCTTGCAGACGCACTCCAAGAACAACGACCATGAAGACTGCGTGAGATGAAGCTAATCCACGATAACGTGCGCCAGCATTCTGTTTTACTCCCAAAAAAACACTATACGGAGTTGGATTGGGAAGTCATTCTGCACACACCTAATTCACCCAATCTACCGCCCTCAGATTTTCACGTTTCTTTTTCTCTACCACCAGCCTTCAAGGAATTTCCTTTCCGGATAAAAATGCGCTCCGAACATGTCTCGCCAAATTCGCCTCAGAACCACGCGATGTCCACAGTTCCGGAATTTAAAAGTTACTCCAGAATTGGCAGACTGTTGTAAACAGTGAAGGGGAATATATCATTGATGACTGAAATCAACGTTATGTGTATCTGTTGTGTTTATTATGGAACAAAACGCTACGAAGTTGTGCACCAACCTCATAATTTGTTCCGTATATTATATGAAGGTCCCGTTCTAACGCAATGGAACAAGACATGGGGGACATAGCGGATCTAGTATTTGAGTGTATCAGAGCTTTGGAACACTTACGATCAAACAGGGCAAAAGGGACACATAATATTTTCTAGCGAAATTTTTGATATCACTGAGTTAGTGGCAAACAAATGGATATTCTTGTGTGTAGATTCTATGAGACGTTCGGAAGAATATCATCCATTCAATCCCAAATATAGCAAGGACAGACAAATGCGAGAACTATCGCACAAACAGCTTGACAGTTCTTACATCCAAGTTATTGACAGAAATGAAGCAGAAGAATGGAAAGGTGAAGACCTGTTAGACAACCATTACCTTAGCTTTAGTAAAGGTTATGCCACCAGAGAGGCATTACGCTTTATAATGGAAGTAATATTTGAGAAAAATCACGACACTTTCATATGATTTGCTGACCTAGGAAAAGGTTTTGACAACATGAGACTAGGCAAGATGGTCATCATCCTCAGCTAATGGGTATAGGGTATAAGGAAAAACTCGTTAAAAGATTTGTACAAGAAACAAGAGGGAAAAATGAGAACTGAAGAAGAAGACAGGTTTTCAGATTATAAAGGAAGTGAGGCAGGGATGCATTATTTCTCCTCAGCTGTTCAACCTGTACATTGAAGAACCAGCTATGAAAAAGTGGGTACCGGAGTGGGTTTAAGATTGAGGGTGAAACGAAACATTGCTATACTCAATGAAAGTGAGGAAGAATTGGAAGCCCTGAAGAATGGAATGAAGAGACTCACAGTATGGATTGAGAATAAACTAAGACGAAAGTAAAGAGGTGCAGGAGAAATGAGGTTAAAGATAAACTTAACATCAAAGATGGGGAGCGCTTTGTAGACCAGGGACGGTCAAGTTTTCGGCCGGCATGGCCTGCCATGGCGCAAGTGCCTAGCTGCACACTTCCCCCACCTTTCGAGTGTGAGGAGGGGGCAAACTGTGAACGAGCCGCATTAAAATGGCAGTGCAGTCACACTGTGTGTGTGAGTTGGTTTTATATTTCACATTTCTCAGCAACACGGATCACAAACTAAACAAATTTTCAGTATTATTTAATTAGTTTTGACGTGCTGAAGACATAATTTTTATCTGCTACATACTGTCGGGTTACCGGTAGACGCAATCAGTTTCACAGATTTTCGCGCTCATGTTACCATGTAATTGTGACTTACTTAGTTTCACAGACGAAAAAAAGTGTTTCACACACGTGTTGATCGAAATATTGTAGCACTTTTGCAAGTAGCGCTTTTGCAAGCTCGTTATGGGGATGTGGGAATTCTACAAGATCAAAGCAATATAGACGACCTGGACAGTTTTAACGTAAGGCGTTTGTCTTTATAACGGGAATTCCTTGCAGATCAAGCAGTTACATCTACACTAGCGCAAGGGCGCTTTCAGCTGAAATGGCAAACGGTCTCGAAAAGAGTTTGAAAAAAGATGTCAGAATGGCAGTGTCCTCAAAACGCTTGGAAAAATACCCTTGTAATTCTGTCAAGGCCACAAAGAATTTTTCAAACCTCGAGTTTTCTTTAACGCAAATGAGCTTTCGGTACTGGACCGTGTTTGTTAGAATGTGTTCTTTTTACAACACGATGCCTCCCCATCTGATCAGAAATAAGTTGTTTCTCAGGTGGCAATGTCTAATTGTGGGCAACGATCAGAGAAGTCCACTTAAAACACGAGGTCTGCAAACCATTTCGGATGCTGTAATTTTCATTTTTGCCCTCTTTTTTCCCTTTATAGGTCCACCAACAACGAGTTTCAAATCGAAAAATCACTCCTGGCATGCCACTTGACTTAAACAACATACTTTGCATAAATGTGTAAAGTATCCACTCTCTTCGTTCATCTCCATTCAAAACTGTTGCAACTCACTGAGGAATAATGTGTGTGGCTTAAGAATTATTTTCTGTTCATACCATCAGTTTCTTCACTTGCTGCATGCTTGTAAATTTAGCACAAAGTGTCCCATCTGTTGGTTTTGCTCTTTAATTGTCAACTAAATCTTTAACACTCTGGTGGCCGGCCGGTGTGACCGAGAGGTTCTGGGCGCTTCAGTCTGGAACTGCGCGACCGCTACGGTCGTAGGTTCGAATCCTGCCTCCGGCATGGATGTTTTTGATGTCCTTAGGTTAGTTAGGTTTAAGTAGTCCTAAGTTCTAGGGGACTGGTGACCTCAGATGTTAAGTCCCATAGTTCTCAGCGCCATTTGAACTATTTGAACACTCTGGCTACCGTGTGTATTAAACTGATATACAAGGTGACTTCCTGGGCAGGCCGTGTGCATCAGACTGATACACTCATTACAGGTAGTGTGTGTAAATCTTATAAACAGCTACAATGATTTTAGATGGGTGTATACAATTGTCCTGGCTTCCTGGAGAGGCCGTGCACGTATGGTTCCGAATTTCGTTGACGAATAGTGTGACAGTCAACTCTTGTAGTTTGCCCCGTAGTCAACTGTTCCCTTGCGTTTACGACCTCTGGCTACATTCGCGATATGTGAGCTTGTTTTCTTATGAGTTTGTGACAATGTCCGATGCGGAGACAATTGCGGGTTGGCTGGACGAATTCAGTGAGGGTGAGGCCAGCTTGTTTGGCGACGTATCTGACGGTGATGATCCTGAATACTTTTCGGAGAGTTCCGATCATGATTCTGACGATTCCAATGCAGCCAGACCGAGCGAAAAAGAAAAACCAGCTGTTGGAGAATCAGAAATTCTGCCTCAAAGATACGTCTCCGAAGTTACCTGGCATGCTGTAACAGGAAATAAGAACGATTTTACCACAACCTGTAATGAGTGAATTGCTGATCATGTGAGGACAAAAATGACTGGAAGGTTTTTACCGATTGTTTTCTGATGACCAAGTTTTGGAAATGAGTGTCACCAAAACGGATCCTTAAGCCAAGCAACGAATTATTGACAGTATTGTCAGCGAAAAGCGTACAGAACGAAGCAGACTATGACGACGAATTAAGAGAAATAAAAAATTCTGATTTTTTTGAGTTCGTTCTGTGGACTGGTTTGGATCGAAGCCCTACACTCCAGAAATATTGGTCAAAGAATATACTATCCAAATAAGAAGTAAGTAAAGCTTTAACCAGCAACAGACTTGTGGCCCTTTGAGTACACTACATTTTTCAGACAATTCTGGTACAAAAAATGGCAAACTGCACAAAATTTGACCGTTAGTTGATCAACTAAACGATAAATTTCACGAAGTGTATTGTCCTGGTGAGAAAGTGTGCATTAATTAAACTATAGTGCCGTTTAGAGAGAGGCTGAGGTTTCGCCAGTCTATTTCGGGGAAATGTCGAAGATATGCTCACAAGCCCTTCAAACTGTGTGCCCGTGGTGGCTGTATCTGGCATGTGAAAGTGTTTGCCGGAAAGGAGACTGCCCCCGCAGATCATCACATCTCCTCCAGGATAGTGATGGTTGTCGACAATTATTACACAAACGTCGGATATTGAGGAATAACAGAAAGTACGACCCAATGACCGTAGTGAAGGGAAAGGTCAAAATGTGAAATGTTATGCGTGTAGAGTAACACATAAGTTATTATAGAAAAACAGAAGGACAAGATAGTTGTCTTTTTTCTGGCCACTAAAGACGTTCCAGAAATGGTATCAAAAACCTCAAGAAAAGGAGCAACCACAAAACCATTCATAACATTGGAATATAATTGCGCAACATCCTTCATACACGTATCAGATGAAATAGCATCTTATGCGTCCACTTCACGAAGATGAGTGAAGCGGTGCCAGAAGATTGCATGCGAGCTCCTCACAAATACGGCAGTTGTCAATGCTCATGCTATTTACAAGCAAGTAACTGACGAAAATATGCGCGTAACTGAATTGCGAGAGAAAGATCACTTGCACTGATAAACATTGGAAACTCGAAAGATATACCAGGATCACCAGGAATATTAAGTTCATGGAACCATGTCTTGCAAGAAACTGGCTGCAAGAGAATCAGGTTCACATCATGTTACCGACGATACTCTCACAAACTTGGACACGCTGAAGCTACGAAGAAATCAAAGCAAGTCATCACAAACTGTAAGGTTTGCCCGAATGAAAAGTTCAGGTGCTTGGTCTGTTTTGCACGCATGTAACGTAAAGCATAAAACCCATCAATTAATTAAGCTTATCCATTACGAATATTTTAGAACCCGTGACTGTTATTAAAATGTAAATACATAAAACTGCAACCAGTCACTTTTTTGAATACTTATTTATTATTCCATGAGCCGGTTTCGAACCTTTTCAGGTTCATCATCAGATCGTTTTCTGGAAGTTACATCACTATTTCCAGTATAATACTGCTTGCTGGCTTGTGACAGCATGGCCAACTTTTTTTCGTTAGTGTCCACCTGTCTGGTGTACCAACTGGCCATCAAAATGGAAGTAGACAGATGGACACAAATGAACAAAGCCGCTCATACTGTCGCAAACCAGCAACCAGCATTATACCGGAAATAGTGATGTAACTTCCAGAAAACCATCTGATGATGAACCTGAAAAGGTTCGAAAACCGGTTAATGGAATAATAAATAATTATTCAAAATAGTGATTGGTTGCATTTTTATGTATTTGAATTCTATTAATTAATTCAAATATGTTGTCTGCTCTAAGTTTGCAGACCAACCTGTCGAGCTAATAAACGTTCCGTATTTATATTATTTTTGCTCTATTCTTCCAAAAAATATATGTCATTCGTCTGAAATGCTGAAAGGAGTCTTGATTTGTTCTTAAAGATTGTCCATAATTCCCATACACGTGGCCTAGGAGGTATGACACTGAAGAAATTAACTTCACAAGCCCTGTATCTAACAACTGTAGCCGGCCAGAGTGGTCGTGCAGTTCTAGGCGCTACAGTCTGGAGCCGAGCGACCGCTACGATCGCAGGTTCGAATCCTGCCTCAGGCATGGATGTGTGTGATGTCCTTAGGTTAGTTACGTTTAAGTAGTTCTAAGTTCTAGGGGACTGATGCCCTCAGAAGTTAAGTCCCATAGTGCTCAGAGCCATTTCAACATTTTTTTAACAACTGTACACACCTGAAAAAGGGCTTGCTCTGTTGTATAACCTTGAATGATTCAGTTCTGGCAGATAAAGTATTAAATTATTATTGCATGGTATTGTAATGTCGTGCCACAGCATGTCTGCAGTACCCGTCGCTTATGCGAGCGCCTAATACACTCATGCTCATAAATTGAGGATAATGCTGATACACGGTGAAACAACGCTCTGGTGGGCGGTTTGCGGGCTTAAATCGCCTCGGGGCATGACAATGCGGTGCATTTGACCTGCGGTCGTCGCACGGTGGTGCTGGCAGCAGTCCACATACGTACAGGTGTGTTGGTGCATGCGACAGTACGGTGCAGCAAGTAAGTGTGCAGACGTTTCCAGATGTGCTAATGGCGACTACGTGTTGAAAAATGGCTCAAAGCACACATAGTGATGACATTATGAGGGGTAGAATACTAGAGCGACTGGAGGTTGCTCAAACACAGCAGGTCGAAGCACGGGCCCTACATGTGACACAAATTGTGATCTTAAGATTTTGGCAACGATTCCAGCAGACAGGAAACGTGTCCAGGCGCTACAGTACGGGACGTCCACAGTGTACAACACCACAAGAAGACTGATATCTCACCATCAGTGTCCGCAGACGGCCACGGAGTACTGCAGGTAGCCCTGCTCGGGACCTTACCACAGCCACTTGAGCAGTTGTCTCCAGACACACAGTCTACAGACGACTGAACAGACATGGTTTATTCGCCCGAAGACCTGAAAGGAGCATTCCACTGACCCCTGGTCAAAGGAGAGCCCGTAAAGGTTGGTGTCAAGAACACAGTACATGGTCATTGGAACAGTGGTCCCAGGTTATGTTCACGGACGACTCCAGGTATAGTCTGAACACTGATTCTCGCCGGGTTTTCATCTGGCGTGAACCAGGAACCAGACACTAACCCCTTAATGTCCTTGATTGGGACCTGTATGGAGGTCGTGGTTTGATGGTGTGTGGTGGGATTATGATTGGTGCACGTACACCCCTGCATGTCTTTGACAGAGGAACTGTAACAGGTCAGGTGTATCGGGGCGTCATTTTGCACCAGTATGTCCGCCTTTTCAGGGGTTCAGTGGGTCCCACCTTCCTCCTGATGGAAGATAACGCACGGTCCCACCGAGCTGCCATCGTGGAGGAGTACCTTGAAACAAAATATATATATGGAGAATGGAGTGGCCTGCCTGTTCTCCAGACCTAAACCCCATCGAGCACGTCTGGGATACTCTCGGTCGACGTATCGCTGCACGTCTTCAAACCTCTACGACACTTCAGGAGCTCCGACAGTCACTGGTGCAAGAATGGGAGTCTATACCCCAGCAGCTGCTCGACCACCTGATCCAGAGTATGCCAATCCGTTGTGCTGCCTGAGTACGTGTGCATGGTGAACGTATCCCATAATGATGTCGGGGTACATGCGCAGGAAACATTGGCGTTTTGTAGCACATGTGTTCCGGGACGGTTTTCTCAACTTATCACCAATACCGTGGACTTACAGACCTGTGTCTTGTCTGTTCCCATGTGCCTATGCTATTAGCGCCAGTCTTCTGTAGTGCCACGTTGTGTGGCACCACATTCTGCAATTATCCTTAATTTATTAGCCAGAGTGTGGCTATTGTGAATTCTCATCCCTCTCTTCTGTCACTCTATGCATTTTTAAAGGCTTGTGTCGGTAGATTGCTAGACTGCCTCTTTTTCTGCAAATAGCCACTGGGGCTGCGAACGTCCTTCTTACCATGAACAAACAGCGAAGGGTAATCAGCGCTGACACCACGATTCTACCGTACTGAAGAGAGTTGTGCCGGCCGAAAAATGCCGACCGTAGTACTAAACAAAATATCGCGCAGTACAGGGCCCTTCCGAGGACCGAACAAAGCCGAGACAAGCCGAAGGCCGAGCCTCGGTTCGCAATCGGGCATGCGTGGCGTTCGGCACGCCGTAGCCGGGCCTGGTTTAGAGGGAGCCCATAGAGGGCAATTAGGGCACAGGATGACAGAGACAAAAACATACTGGATGATTCATTGAATGTTCACTGACAGTACAAGGTACAAACAAGATCAAGTGGACATATGGCCGGAAATGTGCTCCAAGGGAGGTACATCCACTTCAAGGTGCACATAAAAAATCTTAGACAACATAGGTTTCAGTTAACGAAAGCACACACTACAACACAAAGGCAAGTGAGAGCGTCCTGCCCATTGCAGTGAGACAGTACCATTGTCCATGACGGTGGCGGGCACACACATCAGTACTAGGTAGCATCCAGTTCACTGCTGTTGCCGAGTCACTCGGGTAGTTCACAACATTACTGCCCTCTTGAGCGAAGAGCTAAAGCATTAGTATAGACAGAACATTCCCAGTTCCCTGGTGTGTGCTCGTGAGTGCTTTCTATCAATGAAGCCGGCCGCTGTGGCCGAGCGGTTCTAGGCGCATCAGTCCGGAATCGCGCTGCTGCTACGGTCGCAGGTTCGAATCCTGCCTCGGGCATGGATGTATGTGATGTCCTTACGTTAGTTAGGTTTAAGTAGTTCTAAGGTTAGGGGACTGATGACCTCAGATATTAAGTCCCATAATGCTTAGAGCCATTTGAACCTTTTTTTTTGTATCAATGATACCTACATTGCCAGAGATCTTTTACCTCCACATTCAAGCCGGTGTAGCTCCCTTGGAGCACATTTCTAGCCATGATTCCAATTGATCTTTTTTGCTCTTTACACTTTCAGGGATAATTTCCTGTAGTTCGGCCCCGTTTAATGAAATCACCCTGTCTACAGCGAAGATTCAAAGAAACTGGTACACCTGCCCAATATCGGTAGGGCCCCTGGAGCACGCAGAGATACTGCAGAACGATGTGGAATGGACTCGACTAATGTCTGAAATAGTGTTGGAGGGAACTGAGACCATGAATTCTGCAGGGCTGTCCATAAATCCGTAAGAGTACGATGGGGTGGAGTTCTCTTCTTAACAGTACGTTGCAAGGCATGCCAGATATGCTCAATAATGTTGATGTCTGGCGAATCTGGTGGCAAGCCGAAGTGACTAAGAAGAGTGTTCCTGGAGCCACTCTGTAGCAATACTGGAGGTGTGGGGTGTCGCATTGCCCTGCTGGAATAGCCCAAGTTCATCGGAATGCGCAATGGACACGAATGGATGCCGGTGATCAGACGGGATGCTTACATACGTATCAGGGGTCTCATATCACTCCAAGTGCACGCGCCCCGCCCAATTAAAGAGACTCCACCAACTTCCGGGGATCATTTCCTGCAGTTCGGACCCGTTTAATGAAATCGCCCCGTCTACAGCGAAGAGCCAAAGAAAATGGTACACCTGCCCAATATCGTGTAGGGCCCCTTGAGCACGCAGAGATGCTGCAGAACGATCTGTAATGGACTCTACTAATGTATGAAGTAGTGTTGGAGGGAACTGACACCATGAATTCTGCAGGGCTGTCCATAAATCCGCAAGAGTACGACGTGGTGGAGTTCTCTCTGAACAGCACGTTGCAAGGCATCCCAGATATGCTCAATAATGTTGATGTCTGGGGAGTCTGGTGGCCAGTGGAAATGACTAAACTCAGAAGAGTGTTCCTGGAGACAGTCTATAGTAATTCTGGACGTGTGAGGTGTCGCATTTTCCTTCTGGAATTGCCCAAGTTCATCAGAATGCGCAATGGACATGAATGGATGCAGGTGATCAGACGGGATGCTTACGTACGTATCAGTGGTGTCATATCACTCCAACTCCACAAGCCCCACCCCATTAAAGAGACTCCATCAGCTTGAACAGTCCCCTGCTGACATGCAGGGTCCATGGATTCATGAGGTTCTCTCCATACACGTCCACGTTCGACCAGACGACATGTTTCCAATCATGAACAGTCCAATGTTGGTGTTGACGAGGCCGAGGCGAGTCGTCATCAAGGGTACACAAGTCTGCCTTCGGCTCCGAAAAGCCATATCGATGATATTTCATCAAATGGTTCGCACGCGGACACTTGTTCATGGCCCAGCATTGAAATTTTTAGCATTGAAATTTTTAGCAGTTTGCGGAAGGGTTGTACTTCTGTCATGTTGAACGATTCTCTTCAGTCGTCGCTCGTTCCGTTCTTGCAGGATCTTTTTCCGGCGCAGCATGTAGGAGATCTGATGTTTTACCGGATTCCTAATATTCACGGTACACTCGTGAACTAATCGTACGCGAAAATCCCCACTTCATCGCTACCTCGGAGATGCTGTGTCTCATCTTAAATCTTGATAACCTGCTATTTTAGCAGCAGTAGCCGATCTAACAAGTGCGCCAGACGCATGTTGTGTCATATAGGCGTTGCCGACCGTAGCGCCGTATTCTGCCTGTTTGCATATCTCTGTGTTTGAATACGCGTGCCTATACCAGTTTCTTTGGCGCTTCAATGTATAAGAATTATCAAAAGATGTGGTAATTTGTGGATAGTCATCGAGTAAAACAGAAGTGTTATACGTTCTCCGCTGTCCCTAATCAACGAGGGGCGTTCAATACGTAATCCAATACATTTTCTATAAGTGATGCAATACATTTTTGTTCCTTTAGTCGCTATAGTTATATGAAGCTTGTCGCAATACGTAGCCTTCAAAATGGCGTCTCTAACGAAGGTGCCTCCCAAGCAGAGAACTGTCATCGCAGGTATTCATAGGCGCTTGGAGAATGTCTACAGAGACTGGCAGTGAGCAGAAACAGGGCGAGTCGTTGGGCGAGGAGTCATAGCAATAACGTCGTGCAAACCTGTTCGCTCTCCCACATACATCTGTGACTCCTGCAATGTTGGAACGTGCGGACACTCTCATTCGAAGTGATCGACCGATCACAATCAAACACTTCGCTGCACAGCCGGACGTCTCTGTGGTAGTGATGACACACTCGTCCCCCACTTGAGGTGCTCGAAAGTGTGTGGCCGTTGGGTTCCTCGCCGCTAGTAGAAGACCACAAAGAGCAATCTGTGCGGACTTGCTTACACGTTATGAGGCTGGTCGTGACATTTTGCTGTCGAATTTCGGCACAGGCACTGACAGGTGGATTCATCATTTCGAATAGGAAACAAAACGCCAACCCATGGATTGGAGCCACGCCACCTCTCCTCCGAAGAAAACCCGGCAAAGACATGGCAACGGACATCTGGGAATCTGAAGGGTTATTCTGTTTGGTGTCCTCCCTCATCGTGCAACGATCAACACGGGAGTGTACTGTGATGCTGCCCTCAGAAAACTGAAGAAATTACTTCAGTGTGTTCGTCGCCACGGGAATGTAAACTTCATTGGTCTGTCCTTCGTCATCCACGCTACACTTCGGATATCGCACCTTCCATCTATTTGGCCCAATGAAGGATGCAGTCTGCGGGGAATACTACGTGGATGTTGGGGAGGTTACTAATGCACCAAAAAGCTGGCTCCGACGTCGACCGATGGAGTGAATAGTGTACCTTTTGCGATGTTTAAGAATAATGCGTGTGAAGTGTGTATAAAAATATTGAAAAAGACCAGACCAGACTGAAAGTCAATTGTGACAAAAATATAAAATAATTTAGAAAAAAATATAACGTCGATACTACGGTAGGGAAAGACAATAACGATGATAAAAATGTCGCAGTAAAGAATAGGGTGAAATAAAACATTTTTATCTTTGTATAACTATAGAAAACGGAAAATATATTACGGTATATTGATAATTTTTACTTATGGACTGTCTGACAGTAACTGAATAAAACACAATTTTAGTGCCATTCGCGTTTCGCCTTTATTTTCTGCAAGGCATCATCAGTGGCAGGTTGCGTGGACAATTTCTTACATATTACGCTCCTGTTGCATTTTTGGTGTTGTTCTTCTTATGATCGCCAATCTGCGGTTTTTTCGACATTCCACAGCACTATGCACTGAACGCTTGTTTTAATGCAATGTTGCAATTGCCCGCTATTCGAGAGTGGAACGGTAGAGATATCAAAAAGTTCTTGGCATATTAAAACTGTATCTCGGACCGAGGTTCGAAATCAGGATCTTTGCTTTTCGTGAGGAAATGCTCTACCGACTGAACTACGCAGTACGATACACGACACCTCAACACAATTTTACTTACGGCAGTACGTCGTCAAACTTCACAGAAGTTCTCCTGAGGAACTTGTGGGAGAAGTATTCCTGGAAGAAAGGATATTGCGGAGGCATGGCTTAGCCATAGCCTGGGGGATTATTCCTGAATGATTTCACTCTGCAGCAGTATCTGCGCTGATATGAACCTTCTTGGAAGATGAAAGCTGTCCATGTCCCCGCAATATCCTTTGATCTAGGAGTGCTAGTCCCGAAGTTCTGTGAGATTTGGAAGGCAGGAGACGAGGTAAAATTGTGGGAAGGGGTCGTGAGTCATTCTTGGGTGGCTCAGTCGGTAGGAAGTTGCCTGCACACAGTTTTAATCTACCAGGAAATTTTATATCGGCGCACACTCCGCTGCGGATTGAAAATTTCATCCCGGTTGAGAAATAGTCTGAAGGAGGTTCTGCGAATCCTCTGCCAGACACTTGTTGGTGAATTGTAGAGTAGTCTTGCAGATGTAATTGAGAATTTAAGATGAAGGCAATGGCGCAAGTGAGGAAATCGTGACTGCCTTTCACAAGCCATTCGGAAGACTCAAGTTATTTACTGCCACATCTGAGTTGATGGAATAACAGTGGAGCTCATGACGAGGTTGGCGACGCTCCCAGGGCCTCCTCATGTGGGAGGTGTCTCCACCGCCGGCGGTGCCGCTTGAGAGTCGCCCCGCAACGCAGACGTCCGGAGGATGTGTAAGAAGCGGCGGCATTTCCTGCGCCCGGTTCCCGGCACGGCCTGACTCAGCGCAGCTTTCACCCGAGCCGCAAGCCACGCGCCGAGACCGAGGAGAGAAAACCTCAGCAGAGGCGGGCAGCGAGAGCGGGATCGAGAGCGAAGGCAACTGACCCGGCGGGCATTTCTTCGTCCAGGCCTTCTCTCTAAGGTCCTTGACTCTTGCCGATACCGTCTCGTTAAATTTTGGGGCGGATCAATGTTTTACGGAGAGATTCTGTAGGGTGCTATGCTAGTTTCTATAAGTTTGCCTTTCCTTAATCTCTTTTCTAAGATACATCGTAGGGTCGGTATTGCCTCACGTGTTCCAATATTTCTACGGAATCCAACTGATCTTCTCCGAGGTCGGCTTCTACCAGTTTTTCCATTCGTCTGTAAAGAATTCGGGTCAGTTTTTTGCACCCGTGAGTTATTAAACTGGTACTTAGGTAATTTTCACATCTGTCAGCACCTGCTTTCTTTGGGATGGGAATTATAATATTCTTATTGAAGTCTGAGGCTATTTCACCTGTGTCATACTGTCTCATACTGTCACCAGATGGCAGAGTTTTAACATGGCTGGCTCTCCCAATGCTGTCAGTAGTTCTAATGGAATGTTGTCTACTCTCGGGACCTTGTTGCGACTTAGATCTTTCAGTGCTCTGTCCAACTCTTCACGTAGTATCATATCTCCCATTTCATCTTCATCTATGTCCTCTTCCATTTCCATAATACTGCCCTCAAGTACACCGCCCTTCTATAGACTCTATAACCCATTGCACCTTTCAGCCTTCCATTCTTTGCGTAGAACTGGTTTTCCATCTGAGCTCTTGATATCCATACAAGTGGTTCTCTTTTCTCCAAAGGTCTCTTTAATTTTCCTGTAGGCAGTATCTATCTTGCCCCTAGTGACATATGCCTCTACATCCTTACATTTGTCCTGTAGCTATCCCTGCTTAGCCATTTTGCACTTCCTGTCGATCTCATATTAGAGACGTTTGTATTCCTTTTTGCCTGCTTCATTTTCTGAATTTTTATATTTTCTCCTTTCATCAATTAAATTCAATATCTCTTCTGTTACCCAAGGATTTCCACTAGCCCTCGTCTTTTTACCTACTTGATCCACTGCTGCCTTCACTATTTCATCTCTCAAAGCTACCCATTCTTCTTCTACTGAATTTCTTTCCCCCGTTCTTTTCAATCGTTCCCTAATGCTCTCTCTGTACTCTCTACAACCTCTGGTTCTGTCAGTTTATCCATGTCCCATCTCCTTTAATCCCACCTTTTTGCAATTTGTTCAGTTTTAATCTACAGTTCCTAACCAATAGATTGTGGTCAGAGTCTACATCTGCCCCTGGAAATGTCTTACAATTTAAAACCTGGTTCCTAAATCTCTGGCTACCATTATATAATCCATCTGAAACCATCCAGTGTCTTCAGTCCTCTTCCACGTATACAACCTTCTTTCATGATTTTTAAATGAAGTGTTAGCTATGATTAAGTTACGCTCTGTGCAAAATTCTACCAGGCGGCTTCCTCTTTCATTCCTTACCCCTATTCCATGTTCACCTACTACGTTTCCTTCTCTTCTTTTTCCTACTGTCGAATTCCAGTCCCCCATGGCTACTAAATTTTCGTCTACCTTCACTATCTGAGTTATTTCTTTTACCCCACCATACATTTCTTCAGTCCCTTCGTCGTCTGCGGTGCTAGTCGGCATATAAACTTGTACTGCTGTGGTAGGCGTGGACTTCGTGTCTATCTTGACTACAATAATGAGTTCACTATGATGTTTGTAGTAGCTTACCCGCACTCCTATATTTTTATTCATTATTTAACCTATTCCTGCATTACCCCTATTTGATTTTGTGTTTATAACCCTGTGTACGCCTCCCCAGAAGTCTTGTTCCTCCTGCTACCTAACTTCACTAATTCCCATTATACCTAACTTTAATTATTCCCTTTTTAAATTTTCTAATCTACCTGCCCGATTAAGGGACTGACATTCGACGCCCCGATTCGTTGAACGCCAGTTTTCTTTCTCCTGATAACAACGTCCTCCTGCGTAGTCCCCATCCGGAGATCCGAATGGGGGGACTATTTTACCTCCGGAATATTTTACCCAAGAGGACGCCATCATCATTTAACCATACAGTCAAGCTGCATGCCCTTGGGAAAAATTACGGCTGTAGTTTCCCCTTGCTTTCAGCTGTTCGCAGTACCAGCACAACAAGGCTGTTTTGGTTGATGTTGCAAGGCCAGATCAGTCAGTCATCCAGACTGTTGCCCCTGCAACTACTGAAAAGGCTGCTGCCCCTCTTCAGGAACCACACGTTTGTCTGGCCTCTCAACAGATACCCCTCCGTTGTGGTTGCACCTACGGTACGGCTATCTGTATCGTTGAGGCACGCAAGCCTCCCCACCAACGATAAGGTCCATGGTTCATGTGAGGGAGGCTCTTGTTGTACAAATTTTATTGTACTTATTTCTTTTGTTTTGAAACATAACAGAGTCTAATGTATACTAGGTGAGCACTAATTGGAGGATTAGCTTTCGTAGGCTTCAGGACTCGGTAAAAAATTCCACGCTTGGGGCGAAGGAGTGTATTTTACTGCAGTCACTGAGCTACTGAACCGGATGTCTCACCCAAGACTCATCAAGCCAATTTTTCTATGGTGTTTCGAACGGTATTTGCCTTTCGTGCAACGCTCGTCATTGTCCACGGAAAGTATCGGTTTGTTTCTCGTTACAAATAAAATGATATTTAAAGCGGAACTTTACGCGCCCGTTCGATAGAGGGGCCTCAGATGTGTCTAGTGCGACAGTCGCTTTATCAATATATCGATATATATTGCCACGCGGGGCGGTCTGCTGTTTGAGACGCCATGTCACGGGCGCGGCCCCTCCCGCCGGAGGTTCGAGTCCTCCTTCGGGCGTGGGTGTGTGTGTTGTTCTTAGTATAAGTTAGTTCAAGTAGTGTGTAAGTCTAGGGACCGATGACCGCAGCAGTTTGCTCCGTTAGGAACTCTCACACATTTGAACATTATATATATTAACCACTACGCATGACTGATCTCTTCTGAAGTATTCTTGTGCAGTGTGGGATCCGCATCAGATAGAGTTGACGGAGGAACTTGAAAAAATCCAAAGAAGGGCATCTTCTTGTGTATTAACTCGAAATAGGGGAAAGCGTCTCACGGATATGACACGTGAACTGGGATGCTAATGATTAAAACAAGAGCGTTTTTTGTTGCGGCAGGATCTTCTCATGAAATTTCAATCAGTAACTTTCTTCTCAGAGTGTGAAGATACTTCTTTGCCACCCATGCACATAGAGAGAAATGATCCTCATAAAATAAGCGTAATCAGACTTCAGCAGAAAGACTGAAGTGTTCGTTTTCCCCGCACGCTGTTTGAGAGTGGAACGTTGGAGAAATTGCTTGAAGAAGGTTAGATGAACACTCTGCCGGACATTTAATTGTGAACTGCAGAGAAATCATGTGGATGTACCCTAGCAGCGACTCGCGCGCATCGTTCGCCCGCGCTGACTGTTACCGACAAGCAGCAGCGCTGCTCCGCCACTACTGGAGTACCGCCTGTTCTTCTTTGTTTTACTGTCCCTGTTAATGAATATCGCACTAGACTGATTACGGACTGTTGTATCGATTGCGCATGTAGGTTTCCGCTTTAAAAATCGTTCTCTTTGTAACGGGAAACAAACGAATGCGCTCCATTTACACCGGGCGCCGCACGAAAGACACGATGGGCAGTACTTGTTTGGGGTAACTTCAGCTACACCTTGTAAAAACGAAATTACAAATAAATAACCGGACTACATATGGAAATAGAGACTGGAAGCAAGTAATACTTAACTTGTCAAAGGGGGCGAGTGAGGTTATGCAGAGTAACTAGCATTCCGAAATGGTGAGATTCAAGGAACCAGGTTTTAAATTGTAAGACATTTTCAGGGGCGGATGTGGACTCTGACCACTATCTATTGGTCATGAACTGCAGATCAAAACTGCAGAAACTGCAAAAAGGTGGGAATTCAAGGAGATGTGACCTGGATAAACTGACAGAACCAGAGGTTGTAGAGAGTTTCAGAGAGAGCATTAGGGAACGATTGACAAGAATGGGGGAAAGAAATACAGTAGAAGAAGAATGGATAGCTTTGAGAGATGAAATAGTGAAGGTAGCAGAGGATCAAGGAGGTAAAAAGACGAGGGCTAGTAGAAATCCTTGGGTAACGGAAGATATATTGAATTTAATTGATGAACGGAGAAAATACAAAAATGCTGTAAATGAAGCAGGCAAAAATGAATACAAACGTCTCAAAAATGAGATCGACAGGAAGCGAGAAATTGCTAAGCACGGATTGTCAGAGGACAAATATAAGGGTGTAGAGGCATATGTCACTAGGGGAAAGATAGATACTGCCTACAGGTAAATTAAAGAGACCTTTGGAGAAAAGACAACCACTTGTATGAATATCAAGAGCTCAGATGGAAAAGCAGTTCTACGCAAAGATGGGAAGGCAGAAAGGTGCAAGGAGTATACAGAGAGTCTATAGAAGGGCGGCGTACTTGAGGGTAGTATTGTGGAAATGGAAGACAGAGATGAAGATGAAATAGGAGATATGATACTGCGTGAAGAGTTTGACAGAGCGCTGAAAGATCTAAGTCGCAGCAAGGTCCCGAGAGTAGACAACATTCCATTAGAACTACTGATAGCATTGAGAGAGCCAGCCCTAACAAAACTCTACCATCTGGTGAGCAAGATGTATGAGACAGGCGAAATACCCTCTGACTTCAAGAGGAATATAATGATTCCAATCACGAAGAAAGCAGGTGTTGACAGATGTGAAAAATACCGAACTATCAGTTTAATAAGTCACGGGTACAAAATACTAACACGAATTCTTTACAGACGAATGGAAAAACTGGTAGAACCCGACCTCGGGGAAGATCAGTTTGGATTCCGTAGAAATGTTGGAAAGCGTGAGGCAACACAGACCCTACGAATTATCTTAGAAGATAGATGAAGGAAAGGCAAACCTACGTTTCTAGTATTTGTAGACTTAGAGGAAACTTTTGACAATGTTGACTGGAATAATCTCTTTCAAATTCTGAAGGTGGCAAGGGTAAAATACAGGGACCGAAAGGCTATATACAATTTCTAAAAAAAAACAGATGGCAGTTATAAGAGTCGAGGGGCATGAAAGGGAAGCAGTGGTTGGGAAGGGAGTGACACAGGGTTGTAGCCTCTCCCCGATGCTATTCAATCTGTATATTGAGCAAGCAATAAAGGAAACAAAAGAAAAAATCGGAGTAGGAATTAAAATCCATGGAGAAGAAATAAAACCTTTGAGGTTTGCCGATGACATTGTAATTCTGTCAGAGACAGCAAAGGACATGGAAGAGCAGTTGATTGGAATGGACAACGTCTTGAAAGGAGGATATAAGATGAACATCAACAAAAGCAAAATGGGGAAATGGTATGTAGTCGAGTTAACTCGGGTGATGCTGAGGGAATTAGATTAGGAAATGAGACACTTAAATTAGTAAATGAGTTTTGCTATTTGGGGAGCAAAATGACTCATGATGATCGAAGTAGAGCGGATATAAAATGTAGACCGGCAGTGGCAAGGAAAGCGTTTCTGAAGAAGAGGAACTTGTTAATATCGAGTATAGATTTAAACGTCAGGAAGTCTTTCCTGAAAGTATTTGTATGGAGTGTAGCCATGTGTGGAAGTGAAACATGGACGATAAATAGTTTGGACAAGAAGAGAATAGCAGCTTTCGAAATGTGGTGCTACAGAATAATGCTGAAGATTAGATGGGTAGATCACATAAGTAATGAGGAGGTATTGAATAGAATTGGGGAGAAGAGAAATTTGTGGCACAACTTGACTAGAAGAAGGGATCGGTTGGTAGGACATGTTCTGTGGCATCAAGGGATCACCAATTTAGTACTGGAGGGCAGCGTGGAGGGTAAAAATCGTAGAGGGAGACCAAGAAATGAATACACTAAGCAGATTCAGAAGGATGTAGGTTGCAGTAGGTACTGGGGGATGAAGAAGCTTGCACAGGATAGAGTAGCATGGAGAGCTGCACCAAACCAGTCTCCGGACTGAAGACCACAACAACAACAACAAGATTCAAATTCCCGTCCGGTTGTCCTACTTCTTGAACTGCTTAAGGCGAATAGCTCCTTAAACGCGCCGAGTCCTCTTTCTTCCTATCCTGCTACTAGGGCTATGCCTGTTATGGCGCTAACGTCGAGGAGACGTAAAATTTTAGTTGCCTTTCCTTCTATGGTGACAAGACATTAATTTGAAAGCTCTCCATTCCCAACGTAACGAGTACCTAGACAATACAGGCTGGCAGACAAGATGCCTAAAATGGAAAGCTCACGCTACGGTGCTGGGCTCTAGTAGTAAGTTGCTCTGAGTCCTGGACCGCACTTTGGTTGACATACCGTTACGGAGCTCTGTGCTTAGATTCCGCCGCCCCTCTGCGGCTCACTTGTCATCCTCTCAAATTACCGCACTGTCCAGGCACAATACGTAGAAATTTAATCCTTACCTACTCACAGCTCAGAGACCGGACTGTTTCGCTGCATGAAGCTCCATAGAAAAGTTGGTTCCTTAAAGGAGCTTATAGTAATAAGACCGTTGGAAAAGCCCGAGCGGTCGTCACCGAAATGCTGCGTCGAATCTCGTTAGCGTTAATGATTCTCTGCTAGCACCTGGTGCACGGCAGTAACCCGACAGGTTCACAGGAAATAACCAAGCGTTACGTTATCCTCGACGACTCTTCCCGTATACCTTATAACATAAGGGGATAAAAAAGTTTCCGTTTGAGGGCGTTGCTGTAGCGTGTATACGACGTAGCGCGATCCAATGCTGGTATATAAGCACCGATATGTAGGCAAAAGGATTCGTGGTTTTCCGACGTGCGTGCTGTGAATGGCCGGCCGGTGTGGCCGAGCGGTTCTAGGCGTTTCAGTCTGGAACCGCGCGACCGCTACGGTCACAGGTTCGAATCCTGCCTTGGGCTTGGATGTGTGTGATGTCCTTAGGTTAGTTAGGTTTAAGTAGCTCTAAGTTCTAGGGAACTGTTGACCTAAGAAGTTAAGTCCCATAGTGCTCAGAGCCATTTGAACCATTTTTGCTGTGAATGCGAAAACGTAAACTATGGTGACGTTATTACCAAATTCATCCACAGGACCACATTGCTGGTTTTCTTTTCTTGGCTGTCGAAGGACAAACACCGGTAGACATCCATCGGAAGATGAAGAATGTGTATAGGGCAGAACGTCTGTCAGCAAAGCACTGACAGTTGACTTATGTGCTTCGACGCATTTGTATTCTTTGACACTTATGTACAGCAAATAAGTTTGTACACTGAAGAGCCAAAGAAACTGGTACGCCTGCCTAATATCGTGCAGGGCTCACGCGACCACGCAGAAGTACTCCAACACGCTGCGGTATGGACTCGACTAATGTCTGAAGTAGTGCTCTAGGGAATTGACACCATCAGTCCCGCAGGATTGTCCATAAATCCGTAAGAGTACTAGGGGGTGAAGACCTCTTCTGAACAGCACGCTCCAAGGCATCCCAGATATGCTCAATAATGCTCATGTCTGGGGAGTATCGTGGCCAGTGGAATTCCTTAATCTCAGAAGAATAATCTTACAGCCGCTCTCCAGTAATTCTGGACGTGTGGGATGTCGCATTCTCCTGCAGGAATTGCCCAACTCCGTCGGACTGCACAATAGTATGGTTCAAATGGCTCTGAGCACTATGGGACTTAACTTCTGACGCCATCAGTCCCCTAGAACTTAAAACTACTTAAACCTAACTAACCTAAGGACATCACACACACCCATGCCCGAGGCAGTATTCGAACCTGCGACCGTAGCGGTCGTGCTGTTCCAGACTGTAGCGCCCAGAACCGCTCGGCCACCCCGGCCGGCTGCACAATGGACATGAATGGATTCAGGTGATCAGACAGGATGCGTACTTCCGTGTCACTCGTCAGAGTCGTATCTAGACGTATCAGGGGTCACATATCACTCCAGCTGCGCACGCCCCACACCATTACAGAGCCTCCACCCTCTTGAACAGCGCCTGCTGACATGCAGGATCCATGGATTCATGATGCTGTCTACATACCGTACACGTCCATCCGCTTGATACAATTTGAAACGAAACCCGTCCGACCAGCCAACATGTTTCCAGTCGTCAACAGTCCATTGTCGATGTTGACGGGCCCAGGCGAGGTGTAAAGATTTCTGCCGTGCAGTCATCAAGGGTACACGAGTGAGTCTTCGGCTCCGGAAGCCCATACCGATGATGTGTCGTTGAATGGTTCACACGTTGACACTTGTTGATGACCGGACATTACAATCTGCAGCAATTTGCGGAAGGGTTGCTCTTCTGTCACGCTGAACGATTGTCTTCAGTCGTCGTTGGTCCCACTCTTGCAGGATCTTTTTCCGGCCGCAGCGATGTCGAAGATGTGATGTTTTACCGGATTCCTGGTGCGCTCGTCAAATGGTCGTAGGGGAAAATTCCAACTTCATTCCTACCTTGGAGATGCTGTTTTCCATCGCTCGTGTGCCGACGATAACATCATGTTCAAACTCACTTAAATCTTCATAACCTGCCACTGTAGCAGCAGTAACCAATCTAACAAGTGCGCCAGACATTTGTTGTCTTATAGAGGCGTTGCCGACAAAGCACCTTATTCTGCCTGTTTACATATGCATGCCTATACTAGTTCCTTTGGCGCTTCAGCGTATAATATATGTTTAACACAAAATCGTTTGTTTTCCATTTTTTGTGCATACTTTGCTCATCGGTCGAAATTCATCGACAACGCCGAGCCTATGATCTGTATCTTAAAAGAGTAAACATGTTATTAGAAATATTTACTGAATGTGGAATGTTTCCGGTCTTACATAACTTCTAGTTGACTTTTTAACTTCTTTTCATGTGTGTTAACATCCTTTTTAGCCAATTTTTGTCACTGCAGTACCACTTTGGGCATAGCGGTGAAGCGCCCATTATTCAGAGTCACCTCGTCAAAGAGTTTTATTGCTGCAAAATGGCAACTAAAACATAGTTTGGTGAGCTCATTAGCCTTGCAAAGACCCTGAACGCTTTCCATGTGTTCACCACGTCAGTTTAAACTACATTTACGTCTCAGATCAGATATGACAAGCATATTTTATGTGCATAAGTACAGTAAATTTGAACCTGTGGATCCTGGCAACAGATAATGATATCGATAAAAGTATCAGGGTTAGTTGAGAACATCATCTTAATAACTTGTCACACAAATTTCGGCGATTTGCCGTAATCAGGCATTACAGCAGCGGTCATCCCCACAATTTGTACTTTTTAGTACCCAGTAATCGTGGCTTTTAGTGTGTATCTTGATAACGGATCCAGATTATACAAAGTAGGTAAACGTCGTTTCTAGATGAATTTCTAAGGTATATGCAGTTAAAATTTGAGTCTCTTGCTACAGTTAGTTATTTAGATAAATGCGGCCCACCGTACAAAAACAGGCTAAAATGGCTTTTGGCGTTTCCTGCGTAAGTATAACTTTGAACCTCTGGATCTCAGTAATGGATAATGATAATGAAAAACGTTTCGAAGTTCCCCGACAATATCATCTTAACTATATATGATAAATTTTCAACCATCTATCATGAATAGAAACCATTGAAGTGGCCATCACCACAACTGGTACTCTCTCTGCTCAAAAATCATGGTTTTCTGGGTTTTCTCAGGAACCTCTAATGAACAAATGGTGTTTTTATAAGCAGCATAAGGTCCACCCTATACCATACCAAATGCAAAAGAGCCATCATATTTGCTCAGTTTCCTTGGGCTGGGGGAAGTATGTTATAATTCAGTTTCGATTCTGTAGTACAACATTGCTACGGGTTGCCAGTTTATCCGATAGGTGCACGAACGGTCAGTAGGCGAAGGGCTATCCAAAAGATTTGACCCCTAATCTTTGTGGTCAATAGAACCCCAGATATGCCCCTGAAAAATAACATTTCCGAGCGCAGCGTTGTGGGACGTATTGGTATCATGCACTGTCGTCCTCGGACAGATTACATCTTTCCTGCAGGTACCTGTTTATGTGCAGCCAGTGGGCCCCTAGTACAAAAATTTGAAATAAAAATAAATATCTTTGCTCTTAATACTGCGGCGCGACCCTCTTGTAATTACTTGCAAGTTTTCAGTGGGCAGCGGATGTGAATTAAACCAAGCGTTCCCTCCCTACAAATTCGCAACGGCACCGGGTCAAACGTTTGGCAGTTTAGCTGGTGGTTTGAAGTGAGTTCGAGTTCCTGGAAAGGTGGTTTCCTCATACCTCATTTCACCCATAAACTCTCTGAACTTCTAGTCGCAAAACGAAGATTCTTGAGCTTTTCAAACAGGCGAAATCCAAGCATTTTAGTAGGAAATCCTGGGAGAAAGGAAGATTAAAGTTTAACGTCTCATCGGCAACGCTGACATTAGAGACAGACGAAATTCTGGTTTCTCTCAATAATGTAAATGATATTTTATGTCGACTAAATTGCAGAGACATTTTTAAATAACTTAAATAGCAAGTGTAAGCACAAAAGAATTAGCAGTAAGATTATGTGAAACTGTCATCTTGAGGCTGATGGTTCTGGAAAGCACTGTGTCTGAATGAAATACAAGTAAAATTTGGTTTATTGTTACTTTCGTTTGGTTTCGTAAGGTTTGCAGTTACGACACGTTTTTTTTAGAACTGAAATACTGGTCTTTAGCGTGGACATGAATGTCAGTTATGTGTTCGTTTTTTTTTTTTTTTTCTTGACTGTAGTTCTTCATAGCGACGTTAATGAATTGAGTTGAATGCCTTAATGATTTCAATTCTTTATTATTTTTAATTTCACCACCCCAGTAAATCTTCAATCGTATAGTAAATTTTACGGAGCTGATTAATAAATATTAAATGCTACATTATAGGATTTCGATCCCAAATTTCTTTTAAAAATTTTTTTTATTTTTATTTTTATTTTTATTTTTTATTTTTTTAATTAATTAATTAATTAATTTTTTTTTTTTTTTTTTTGCAGTTTGCTTCTGACAGTATTACCCCTTGCAGCGCCCCACCACATTTTCAGCTTAAGAGGCTGTAGAACGTAAACTTGACCATGCTGCGCGGTCACTACATGCGATATAAAATAGACGAAGTAATACAAAAGAAAAAGAGAGATGGAGAGTGCTGGCCTCATTAAAGAACTATTGTGGTAATGAGCGATGGTTCTTCGATCATATATAGTGTTCTTACGATCTGGAAAGTTGCATCAACATCGATCAGTAAATTGAGAGTAGACAGACGTGTGCTTGCGAAAGGAAAAAGGTGTGAAGAAATGTGGTACCTAGCGTCAGAGGGAGTTATCGCACGTATGTTTTGGGGTGTTAAAATATCTAATCAGTAGTGTACCGTATCAGTCATCTACAGCCATTATTCAAAACCAGTTATTAACACAGTACCTAGAGGAGTTATTCCACATCTAAAAATATCTTCCTGCAGTATTTTCGAAAGGATTTTTCCCTGTCGACTGTTATTAAATGTACAAAGGCGGTTCAAAAATATGGAAACATCAAAAATTAACTATTACCATGCCTAACACGACATTCAAAACAGACTCCAGTCGTCTCCAAATGGATAAATATAGGTCCTGTAATGTTTTCGGGAGAATGTTATACCATGTACAAAATAGTGGAAAGTTCAAGTAACGATGTGTTTAGTGCTCACAAACCCTTCTCTCCAAAGCAGACAACAAAGGCTCAATAATATTGATATCCGGCGATTATGGGGGCCAAGGCAGATACGACGATTCATCCTTGTGCTCACAAAAACCGGTCGTGGACAATGCGAGCTGTGTGACCAGGTGGAGCATCACCATTGAGGAACATACATCGTACCATGAGAGGGATCTGATCAGCGAAAATGGTCACATAATCCTTGCCAGTAATGACACCTTACCGACTTACCATGCGATCCATCGAATACCACGATATGAGTGGCCGCAGCATCACGTAACACCCGCAGTGTTTACTCTTGGGCCGTAAACTCAGCCAGCATTAGGAAACGGTCTGAAACAAGGCTCGCGGGACCAAATGACATCCTTCCATTGCTCCAAAGTCCAGATTTTGTAGTTTTGGTACTACGTTTTCCTCTCGCGTCCACTTGCATTACTGCCGAGTGATTTTGGAATTCGACATCGCCCTGCAATTCTCATGGAGCGCTATTCGTGTTACTTCGATACTGACAAAAATGGTTCAAATGGCTCTGAGCAGCATGGGACTTAACATCTGAGGTCATCAGTCCCCTAGAACTTAGAACTACTAAAACCTAACTAACCAAAGGACATCAAACACAGCGATGCTCGAGGCAGGATTCGAACCTGCGACCGTAGCGGTCGAGCTGTTGCAGACTGAAGCGCCTAGAACCGCTCGGTCAAAGCAGCCGGCGATACTGACAGGATTCGTGAGTGTGACAACAATTCTGCAGTGACTGTCGTCTTCTTATTTTTCGTCACGACACCCTTCAATGAACGTCCGCCACGATCACTCAGCACACACTTTCGTCTGCCTTGTGGTTTAGCAGAATAAATCTTCGATATGGTCTCTCTTGGAACTGCAAAAACTTTGGCTACATTAGTTAGGGAAGCACCCAAAACACGACCACCTACAATTTGCCCACGTTTGCATTCACTTAGCTCCGACATAATGCCTTCACAACTACACAGAATACTGTTCTGGCCACGACCGACACTTGCAATGTATTGAGGTCACTGCACAGGTGTCGTTCGGGGTCAGTTACAACAGCGAAACCTGTAGGCCAGGCTAGCATCTGTGTTCATGTTCATGCTTACATTTCTACTTCTACATCTACATCCATGCTCCGCAAGCCACCTGTCGGTGTGTGGCGGAGGGTACCTTGAGTACCTCTATCGGTTCTCCCTCCTATTCCAGTCTCGTATTGTTCGTGGAAAGCAAGATTGTCAGTATGCCTCTGTGTGGGCTCTAATCTCTCTGATTTTATCCTCATGGTCTCTTCGCGAGATATACATAGGAGGGAACAATATAATGCTTGACTCCTCGGTGAAGGTATGCTCTCGAAACTTCAACAAAAGTCCGTACCGAGCTACTGAGCGTCTCTCCTGCAGAGTCTTCCACTGGAGTTCATCTATCATCTCCGTAACGCTTTCGCGATTACTAAATGATCCTGTAACGAAGCGTGCTGCTCTCCGTTGGATCTTCTCTATCTCTTCTATCAACCCTATCTGGTACGGATCCCACACTGGTGAGCAATATTCAAGCAGTGGGCGAACAAGTGTACTGTAACCTACTTCCTTTGTTTTCGGATTGCATTTCCTTGGGATTCTTCCAATGAATCTCAGTGTGGCATCTGCTTTGCCGACGATCAACTTTATATGATCATTCCATTTTCAATCACTCCTAATGCCTACTCCCAGATAATTTATGGGGTTAACTGCTTCCAGTTGCTGACCTGCTATATTGTAGCGAAATGATAAGGGATGTTTCTTTCTATGTATTCGCAGCACATTACACTTGTCTACATTGAGATTCAATTGCCATTCCATGCACCATGCGTCAATTCGCTGCAGATCCTCCTGCATTTCAGTACAGTTTTCCATTGTTACAACCTCTCGATATACCACAGCATCATCCGCAAAAAGCCTCAGTGAACTTCCGATGCTATCCACAAGGTTATTTATCTATATTGTGAATAACAACGGTCCTACGACACTCCCCTGCGGCACACCTGAAATCACTCTTACTTCAGAAGACTTCTCTACATTGAGAATGACATGCTGCGTTCTGTTGTCTAGGAACTCTTCAATCCAATCACACAATTGGTCTGATAGTCCATATGCTCTTACTTTGTTAATTAAACGACTGTGGGGAACTGTATCGAACGCCTTGCGGAAGTCAAGAAACACGGCATCTCCCTGGGAACCCGTGCCTATGGCCCTCGGAATCTCGTGGACGAATAGCGCGAGTTGGGTTTCACACGATCGTATTTTTCGACACCCATGCTGATTCCTACAGAGTAGCTTTCTAGTCTCCACAAAAGTCATTATACTCTAACATAATACGTGTTCCAAAATTCTACAAAATACGTGTTCCAAAATTCTACAACTGATCGACGTTAGAGAAATAGGTCTATAGTTCTGCTCAGCTGTTCGACGTCCCTTCTTGAAAACGGGGATGACCTGTGCCCTTTTCCAATCCTTTGGAACGCTACGCTCTTCTAGAGACCTATGGTACACCACTGCAAGAGGGGGGCAAGTTCCATCGCGTACTCTGTGTAAAATGGAACTGGTATCGCATCAGGTCCAGTGGCCTTTCCTCTTTTGAGCGATTTTAATTGCTTCTCTATCCCTCTGTCGTCTATTTCGATATCTACCATTTTGTCATCTGTGCGACAATCTAGAGAACGGACTACAGTGCTGTCTTCCTCTGTGAAACAGCTTTGGAAAAAGGCATTTAGTATTTCGGTTTTTAGCCTGTCATCCTCTGTTTCAGTATCATTTTGGTCACAGAGTGTCTGGACATTTTGTTTTGATCCACCTACTGCTTTGACATATGACCAAAATTTCTTAGGATTTTCTGCCAAGCCAGTACATAGAAATTTACTTTCGAATTCATTGAACGCCTCTCGCATAGCCCTCCTCACACTACATTTCGCTTAGCGTAATTTTTGTTTGTCTGCAAGGCTTTGGCTATGTTTATGTTTGCTGTGAAGTTCCCTTTGCTTCCTCAGTAGTTTTCTAACTCGGTTGATGTACCACGGTGGCTCTTTTACATCTCTTACGATCTTGCTTGGCACATACTCTCGCGGTGCTTCTATATATTTTTGTCCTACCCCTGTATCTACTGACCATGACTGTGATTTCGCCCTGTTGAGCCATTCTCAAGTGAGACCTCGCTCTGAAGGGTGTCAATACATAATCCTTCCTTTTTAAGAGGACACTGTCGTCGTGTCTACCACGTTTACACACGGTATATGCATAACAGGAGACTGCAGGAAAGTGCCTGCAGTTAAACTGCTCGTACACTGCAGCCGAACTGGCTGATTTTGGCGGTTCTCGTCGTAGCGCAGGCACTTCACCGTGGAGAGGGTGCGGCACGGAGCTGCGGACGGCTGGTACGGGCAGGTTTAGCCGGGCGCCCTTGACCGAGCGAGCCGTAGCTGAGTGGTGCTGGTCACCGGCCCGGCAGTCGGCCACTGAGAGGCAGCGAATTCCAGTACAAAAAAAAAAAAAGTTTCACAGCGTCAAAACAAAAAGAAACGTACGGGACGCTGAGGCAGAATTAAAAACGTGACCTGATAATAAACATACTGTGCAATGAAATGCTGCGTTAATGCAGAGGCTGTCCCAACTAAGACTGTAGACAGAATATCGATATATCGACACACACATATTTTTTTAAAAAATATATCGATGTATGCCGAAGCGCCAAAGAAACTTGTATAGATATGCGTATTCAAATACAAAGATATCTGAACAGGTAGAATGCGGCGCTGCGGTCGGCAACGCCTATGTAAGACAAGTGTCTGGCGCAGTTGTTAGATCGGTTACTGCTACTACAATGACAGGTTATCAAGATTTAAGTGAATTAAGTTATAGTCTACCTACGAGTGATGAGACATAGAGTCTCCGAGATAGCGATGAAGTGGCGATTTTCCCGTACGACCATTTCACGAGCGTACCTCGAATATCAGGAATCCGGTAAAACATCAAATCTCTGACGTCGCTGCGGCCGGAAAAAGATTCTGCAAGAAAGAGACCAGCGATGACTGAAGAGACATCGTGACAGAAGTGCAACCCTTCGGTAGATTGCTGTAGATTTCAATGCTGGCCTATCAACAAGTGTGACTGTGCAAATCATTCAACGAAACATCATCGATGTGGGCATCAGTAGCCAAAGGCCCACTCGTGTACCCTTGATGACTCCATGACACAAAGCTTTACCCATCGCCTTGGCGCGTCAACACCGACATTGAACTGTTGATGACTGGAAAAATGTTGCCTGGTCGGATGCGTCTCGTTGCAAGTTGTATCGAGCGGATGGATATGTACGAGTGTGGAGACAACCTCATCAATCCATGGACCCTGCATGTCAGCAGGGAACTCTTCAAACTGGTGGAGGCTCTGTAATGGAGTGGTGCGTGTGCAGTTATAGTGATATGGGACCCCTGATACGTCTTGATACGAGTGTGACAGATGACACGTACGTAGGCATCCTGTCTGATCACCTGCATCCATTCGTGTCCATTGTGCATTTCGACGGACTTCAGGAATTCCAGCAAGACAATGGGACACCCGACTCGTCCAGAGTTGCTACAGAGCGACTCCAGGAACACTCTTCTGAGCTTAAACACTTCCGCTGCTCACCAACCTCGCCTGACTATTTATTGATCATATCTGGGGTCACGTCGTGTTGCGGCCCTTGTGCGTGTTCGTGGGGGCCCTACATGGTATTAGGCTAGTGTACTTGTTCAAAAATGGTTCAAGTAGCTCTGAGCACTATGGGACTTAACATCGGCAGTATTGAGTGTAACAAATCATTTCAAATTCTGAAGGCAACCGGGATATTATAGATAGAGCGAACGATGATACATGGTGTTTAAAAATTCAGTGTCCAATCTTACAATATTACGACGAGGCAACAGGAAATATACAGTATCCAGTATTATTGCGGCTCCCTGTCAAAACGCTGAATAGCCACCTACTGCAGCGCAGACCTTTGAGAAATGTGTGGGAAGAAAGTCACTGAGGTTCTGGACGTACAGACAGGGATGTGGAGCCGTCCCGACACAAGTGCCGCAGCCAGCTACCCTAGTTTCCTCGACTGAGGATCGACGGCTTGGACAGCCCGATCGAGCTGGTCCCACAGATTCGCAATTGGGTCTAAATCTGGGAAGTTTGATGGCCAGGGAAGACGGTAAACTCATCCTGGTACCCTTCACACCACGCTCGTGCACTGAGAGCTGTGTGTCACGTTGCGTTGTCCTGCTGGTAGATGCCATTGCGCCAAGGAAAAATAAATTGGACGTAGGGGTGGACGTGGCTCAAAAGGATAGATGCCGTCCAAAATGGTGAAATCACACAGTGAGTGCCACTAAAACATTCCCCAAACTATAACGCTCCCACCACTGGCCTGGGCTCTTTCGCCGACTCTTGCAGAGCTACATACATATACGCCACCGGCTATCCGTCCGATGGAGCGTAAAACATGATTCATCTAAAAAGACCACCTGTCGCCACTCAGTGGACCTCCAGTGAATTACAGCCTTCGCTGCCAATGAACAGCAGGTAGCATGGGTGCATGAGATAGGCGGTTGCTGTGGAGGCCTATATGCAGCGTTGAACTGACAGGAGACACTGGTCCATCTGGACAGCCAGTTGCTCAACAGTTGCACGTCTATTCGCCCGTACACATCTCCGCAGCCGTTGTTCACCCCGTGGTGTACTACAGTTGCTTCAGGTGCAGTTCTGGATAGCACCATTTTGCCTTGCACGGTATACTTAAACCACGGCAGCCCTCGAACAGTTTCAGACTTAGCAGTTTCGGAAATGTTTCCACACTTGACCCGAAAGCCACTGACAATCCCCTTTTGGACGTCAGATAAATAGCCCCTTTCTACATTACGACAACGATTGCACTGTATTCCGTGTCCTCCGAAGACACTTCATATACCTGCCATTTATAGTGCTGCCATCTGCCGTTACTTCCGTTTGTGAGTGACTATTGCACGTTGACGCCGAACATGGGAGATAGTCACATTACTGTGACTAGACCGTGTTTTTCAAAAGAAACCACGTGTCGGAAAAGTAACTTGTGTGATAACTAAGCAAGCGTAAATATGGCCGTATATTTTGTCGATTGAGGCTCGATTTACTCTGGAAGGCATGTGCGATTGACATAACTAGCATGTATGGGCGGATAGAAAGCCACGTACAACAGTTATGCATTTGGGTCGATAAGGTGGGCACTATTTGCCCGGACGCCACATAATACCTCCTCCGCTCAGATGGCCAATGCAGACTGTTTTTGCAAAAGCACCCATCGACCTTGCTGGAGAAGATACCCCTAGTATCAAAAGTAGGATGTGCTCTCAGCATGTTGGGGCCGCGGCGAATTTTGCAGAACAAGTACGTGCAGCATTAGCTCCACTTTCGGCAATCGATGCATCGATCGTGGACGGCCGTCACATTGGTCTGCAATGTCCACGTATCCCAGTTCACTAGACTTCTTTCTCTGGGGTTACGTGAAAACGGTTGTGCGTCTCATCCCAATGGGAAGAATTAGTTGCAAGAATTCTTCCGTCCACTACACACATACGGAACACTACAATGAAATGAATACCCATAGCTGAATACAGGCGTTGATATACGTCAACGGGGACAGTTGAAAATGTGTTCCCGACAGGGACTCGAACCCGGGATCTCCTGCTTACATTACAGACGCTCTATCCATCTGAGCCACCGAGGATACAAAGGATAGTGCGACTGCAGGGACTTATCTCTAGCACGCCTCCCGTGAGACCCACATTCCCAACTTATTGTTCCGCACTATAGTCATATATATATATATATATATATATATATATATATATATATATATATATATATATATACACGGAACACGCTACATATTTTCCACTCCACATGCGAAGGACTGCTACGTTCACTACGGCGCTGGACTGAAGTTAATGATGCTTATCTGAATGTTTATTGTAACGCTGATCTCAACAATAAACGACTGAAACACACCTAACGTGTTTCAGAGTACCGTGCCTTAGTCTGTGAAAACGGAACCGCTATACTCGTATACTGAAGAACCAAATAAATTGGCACACCTTCCTAATATCGTGTAGGGTCCCCGCGAGCATGCAGAAATGCCGCTACACGACATTTCATGGACTCGACTAATAGCTGAAGTAGTGCTGGAGGGAACTCACACCATGAATCCTGCAGGGCTGTCCATAAATCCGCAAGAGTACAACGGGGTGAACATCTCTTCTGAACAACAGCTCTCAAGGCATGCCATATATGTTCAGTAATGCTCATATATGGGGAGTTTGGTGGCCAGCGGGAGTGTTTAAACTCAGAAGAGCGTTTCTGGAGCCGCTCTCTAGCAATTCTGGTCGAGTAGGGTGTCGCATTGTCCTGCTGGAATTGCCCAAGTCCGTCGGATGCACAATGGACATGAATGGATGGAGATGATCAGAGAGGATGCTTACGTTTATGTCGCCTGTCAGAGTCGTATCTAGACGTATCAAGGATCCCATATCACTCCAAGTGCACACGTCCCACACCATTACAGAGCCTCTACCAGCTCGTACAGCCCCTGCTGGCGTGCGGGTCCATGGATTCATCAGGTTGTCTCCATACCCGTTCATGTCAATCCGCTCGATACAATCTGAAACGTGACTCGACCGACCAGGCAACATGTTTCCAGTCATCAACAGTCCCATGTCGGTGTTGACAGGCCCAGGCGACGGGTAAAGCTTTGTGTCGTGGTGTCATCAAGGGTGCACGAGCGGTGCTTCGGCTCTGATAGCCCATATCGATGATGTTTCGTCGAATGGTTCGCACGCTGACACCTGTTGATGGTCCAGCACTGAAATCTACACCAATTTGCGGAAGGGTTTCACTTCTGTCACGTTGAACGGTTGTCTTCAGTCGTCGTTGGTCCCGTTCTTGCAGGATACTTTTCCGGCCGCACTGATGTCGGAGAGTTGATGTTTTATCGGATTCCTGAAATTCACGGTACATTCGTGAATTGGTCGAACGGGAATATCCCCCCTTAAACGCTACCTCAGAGATGCTGTGTCTCATCGCTCGTGCGCCGACTAGAACACCACGTTCAATCACACTAAAATCTTGATAGCCTGCCATTGTAGCAGCAGTAACTGATCTAACAACTGCATCAGACGCTTGTTGTCTTATATAGGCGTTGCCGACCACAGTGCCTTATTCTGCCTGTTTACGTATCTCTGTATTTGAATACGCATGCTAGTTCCTTTGGCGCTTCGGTGTAGGATCACTGTGTGGTCCGTCTGTCTCTTGTCTGTCTGTGCAACAGTTAAGAACCCTTTTCTCACATACGAGTGGTCATATCAAGTTCGAATTTATGTATTTGTGTCACGTATTAATATCTGTGGTCCATTGGCGGCGAGAAAATTTTAAAGTTGTTGGTCCAGGCAATCAAAGATATGGCCATTTATGTCACAAATTCTGGTACTCGAAAACTCACTCATCAAAACGTATATGGTATTTCCCGTTGAACTAGAATTATTAAATTTGGGAAGAAGCGAGGTTTCACCGCTCCTCGACCTTAACGCTCTTGCCTGAACAACATGGCAGAAACATCTTCTCCCATCAGAGCAAAATCCTTCCTGCCCCAATCCATCATTCGGCCACTTTCTCAAAGTCCTTCTCAGCAGTAGGCGCCCGACTCTGGAATACGGGTAACCTCCCGTATTACGTTAGAGGACTGAACAACATCTCCAACTTCAGAAGACAGTTAATGATATATCTACTAAAGAAACAATAAGGATATAAGCACTTGCTACCCTAGTACATCCTTCTTTCCGAGCAGATCTCCCTGATTTCCCAGTATTCGTAGCTGATGCATCATTTTCCTTCCTTTCCCCAGAACTAGCTTTATATTTTGTACACGTATCCATTTTTTATATCTACCACTATCATTATTGTTATTACTGCCATTATTATTATTATTATTATTATCACTATTAGTGACAGCAAATGTAGTAATACAAATACTGCCTTTATTATTCCGTAGTCAGTATTATTTACTCACGATGCCACTTCAGATACTCATTTTAACGCTATTATTCATATTAAAATATTTGTCATATTAAAATGCTGTAGAAAGGGTACTATACTTGTAAAATCCTGATCCGATGTAAGAGAGGGCTTGACGGCCCTAAACAGATCAGATTAAATAAATAAATAAATATTAAGATCCATGTGTTGCCTTTGTAATGTCCAGAGGACGTAAATTGCTGTGACTTCAGTGTAATTATTGTCTATGAATCCAAGTGCCTCTTCTATTCGTATCATTGCGTATTTCATTCAGTTACCTTCTGTACCATACTGCAGCAGTTCTTTCTGTGTGTGGCCCAAGTTTAAGCGAGGTATACTACTTGACAGTGACGCATCAAGCTAATGCATAAAGTATGTACCGGGTGGGTATAATTAAAGTGCAGCTGCTCACAGAGGTCCAGTATGGGTTATAATTATCGTGTGGCAGTGAAACTTGTAAGATATTTTAATGCGTTAGTGTGGAACCGAAGTGTGTGGGAAAGCAATTAGTTCCAGTTTTGGCCAGGTGCAAACGTCGCGCTGTGAATACAAGAAAAACGTAGGAAATATTTCCAGATGTGAAGGATTAGCAACAGGATTCGGGCATGAAAGATCCGTCAAGTGAGAAAGGTAACTTGCACGTACCGATTACTAAGAGGCGATCTGTAAATGTTCCACTTGAAGAGAGACAGCTTCTCAGCGAAGATCGCATTTGCAAATCCTTTGTTTACGATGAACAGTTTCCGTAAACAGATACAGCATCATCTGATTGGTATACAGGCCAATTGGCTCTATAAATATACTTCATCTCTTAATTAGTTAGACAGATGGCATAAGAGGCACTGGCACGTCAAATTTACAAACAGTATATGCAATACGTTCAAAGTTAAACCTGTATATACAGAATGTTTCGCCACGTGCATCCGTCCCATATTTCAGATCAGAGAGTGTATCACTGATGCAGGAGCTTCGCTGAATTGACTCGTAGCGAAAGTCAATTTTTAGATGAGCTCTTCACTGAAATTCTTGTATATTTAGGTGTCACATTCACTTGGAGACATTCTTTGTTGAAGAGGATGTATCCCTTAGTGTCTGGCAAGATGTTAGTTAACTTGTTCATACTGATTTTTGCTGCCTGTCAGTTCAGCGGCGCTCTTGCATCAGTGATACACTCTGTGACCGGTAACACGAATATGGGACGGATGTACTTGGCGAAACATCTTGTAACTACTGATTTTAACTTTGAACATACTGTATATACTAAGTTTAAATTTGTGATGGCAGATTCGATTGAAAGTTTGCAGAGTAATATTCCAGAGCTAGATCAGAAATGTAAGGAGTATGGTATGAGGATTAGCATCTCCAAAACGAAAGTAATGTCAGTGGGAAAGATATATAAACAGATTGAGTGCCAAATAGGAGGAACAAAGTTAGAACAGGTGGACGGTTTCAAGTACTTAGGATGCATATTCTCACAGGATGGCAACATAGTGAAAGAACTGGAAGCGAGGTGTAGCAAGGCTAATGCAGTGAGCGCTCAGCTACGATCTACTCTCTTCTGCAAGAAGGAAGTCAGTACCAAGACTAAGTTATCTGTGCACCGTTCAATCTTTCGACCAACTTTGTTGTATGGGAGCGAAAGCTGGGTGGATTCAGGTTACCTTATCAATAAGGTTGAGGTTACGGATATGAAAGTAGCTAGGATGATTGCAGGTACTAGTAGATGGGAACAATGGCAGGAGGGTGTCCACAATGAGGAAATCAAAGAAAAACTGGGAATGAACTCTATAGATGTAGCAGTCAGGGCGAACAGGCTTAGATGGTGGGGTCATGTTACACGCATGGGAGAAGCAAGGTTACCCAAGAGACTCAAGGGTTCAGCAGTAGAGGGTAGGAGGAGTCGGGGCAGACCAAGGAGAAGGTACCTGGATTCGGTTAAGAATGATTTTGAAGTAATAGGTTTAACATCAGAAGAGGCACCAATGTTAGCACTGAATAGGGGATCATGAAGGAATTTTATAAGGGGGGCTATGCTCCAGACTGAACGCTGAAAGGCATAATCAGTCTTAAATGATGATGATGATGATGATGATAAATTTGACATGCCATTGTATCTTATGTGAACTGCCCAGCTAATTCAGATACGGAGTACATTTATTGGGAATGTTGGCCATATGTATGTCAGATTATGGTAAGTATGTTTACCGAAACCAGCCGCCGTCAGTCAAGGTTTTTCAAATGCGATACTGACTGAGAAGTTGTTTCTCTTCAAATTGAAGTGATAAAGGTGTAAAGTTGATGTTATTATACTGAAGCGACAAAGAAACTGAAATAGGCATGCGTACTCAAATACAGAGATACGTAAACAGGCAGAATACGGCGTTGCGCTCGGCAACGCATATAGAAGACAAGTGCCTGGCGCAGTTGTTAGGTCGGTTGCTGCTGCTAGAATGGCAGGTTATCAAGATTTAAGTGAGTTTGAACGTGGTGTTATAGTCGGCGCACGAGAGATGGTACACAGCATCTCCGAGGTAGAGATGAGGTGGGAATTTTTCCGTACGACCATTTCAAGAGTGTACCGTGAATATTAGAAATTCGGTAAAACATCATGTCTCCGACATGCTGCGCCGGAAAAAGATCCTGCAAGGACGGAACCAACGACGACTGAAGAGAATCGTTCAACGTGACAAAAGTGCAAACCTTTCGCAAATTGCTGCAGATTTCCATTCTGGGCCATCAAGAAGTGTCAGCCGAAGGCTCACTCGTGTACCCTTGCTGACTGCACGACACAAAGCTTTATGCCTCGCCTATGCCCATGAACACCGACATTGGACTGTTGATGACTGGAAACATGTTGCCTGGTCGAAAGAGTCTCGTTTCATCCTGTATCGAGCGGATGGGTACGGAGACAACCTCATAAATCCAAGGACCCTGCATGCCAGCAGGGCTCTGAAATGTTGTGGGGCGTCTGCAATTGGAGTGATATGGGACCCCTGAGACGTCAAGATATGACTCTGACAGGTGACACGTACGTTAGCATCCTGTCTGATCATCTGCATCCGTTCATGTCCATTGTCCATTCCGAAGGACTTGGGCAATTCCAGCAGGAGAATGCGGCATACGAAGCGTCCAGAATTGCTACAGAGTGGCTCTAGGGTCACTCTTCAGAGCTTAAACACTTCCACTGGCCACCAAACTCCCTAGACATGCACATTATTGAGCAAATGTGGGATGCCTTACAACGTGCTGTGCGTAAGAGATCTCCACCCCGTCGTACTCTTACGGATTTATGGACAGCCGTGGGGGATTCATGGTGTCAATTCCGTCCAGCACGCCGGCCGCTGTGACCGAGGGGTTCTAGGCGCTTCAGTCTGGAACCGCGCGACCACTATGGTCGCAGGTGCGAATCCTGCCTCGGGCGTGGATGTGTGTGATGTCCTTAGGTTATTTAGGTTTAAGTAGTTCTAAGTTCTAGGGGACTGATGACCTCTGATGTTAAGTCCCATAGTGCTCAGAGCCATTTGAACCCTTTAGCACTACTTCAGACAATCGAGCCCATCCCACGTCGTGTTGCGACACTTCTGCGTGCTCGCGGGGGTTGTACACGATATTATGCAGGTGTACCAGTTTCTTTGGCTCTTCAGTGCATTAACCGCCGGTTACAAAATTTTTTTCAGTATGAGCACTGGAGACGTCGACGAGTTGCTGTAAAGCGCCAGATTGGCACCTGGTGGCCAAATCTGGAATCAATTTTTCCCCCCAGCGTAAATCGGTTCCGTATTGACTCATTAGAACATCTTCCCACTTTCGTCGCCGTACGATAGTTACAGCCCACTCTGAACGTCTGTGGGTAGTTGCACTAATTGTAACTAGCCAGTACTACAACGGTGGGAAAGATGAAGAAAATGGGTGATTTGTGGAGCGTACGTTTTCCTCGCAGCAAGCGTGAGTGTCGTGTGTGCCGGCAGGCGCCCGAGGGCTCCGGGCTGGGCGTTATTCTGGTCCTGGTGCGGTTGGGTCCGGTGGCCGCGCCGCTCAATGGAATGTTTGGCGCGCAGCCAGCGGCGCCTCTGACTGCTGCAGCCGACCAGAGCCGAGCTGAGCCGTGCTTGTCTGCGGCGCGGCGGAGTGGTGGGGTGGGCGGGTGGGGAAGGGGGGGGGGGGGGTAGCGGTGACGTGGCACCGCGCCGCTGGCTACTCGGTTCGAACCTCACCAAAGATAAACATCGTTAATATTTAGTTGCCACATCGTAGCCCGGACGCAGGGTATGCACAAACTCATCAACACCGCTCCATACAGCCGCTCGGGTGCGTCAACTCCTCACAAATTTTCCCAGCACTCCGCGAAAGTTAGCAACTGTTGTCCACTTGGGTCTGAAAATGTAGGACCCCCACGTTTTTGCTGCTCTAAGGAATTACTGATACATAACAAAGTCCCAGGAAGAAAACGTGTGACAACCAGCTGAAGATGGATTCGTAAAAACTCCAACCGGTCATGGTTTGATCCAAACAAATCTTCTTAAACCATATTTGCAGCTGGTTACTGTTTCAGTTGTAAACCTTATAGTATTACAGCCACAGTTCTCAACATGTCAGTTTCCGACAAAAAGTGGCGAAGTAATTATACTGAAGTCAGACTAGAAACAACTTATTTACTCATTTATTTCATTAACAGTACAGAGTAACCCATCGCCTTGAAATGTAAGGTGGGTCGTATGCTTCTGAATCTAATAGCAAAGACTTCTCATTGTTACAGTCTTATTGGAATACAGATGTTAATGCTTTTTTTAAATAATGTAAAGAACATAATATATAAAGATTTCTCTGAGGTTACAGCGGATTGAATGCTTATCAGTTGTTAAAATGGTTCCATATAATTTGTTACTACATAGTTGATGAGAATATAATTTATACAATGCAAATGTCAAAGAAAAAAAAAGTAACACAATGAGCGTGATTAAGAATAATTTGTAAAACATAGAGGGAAGTGATATGCTGTATTTGGATGAGCAGTACAGTCTAAGTAGCATGTTCGTTAGTAATGGCCTATTTCTATGTATTTCAGATGAGAAGGTCTCGGTACAACCTCGAGCTATTCTCATCTGAAATGGTTTGCGCTAATGTATGTTTACACAGATTATGCAGATTCAATGCTGATTGAGCACTTCATACGTGGAATACGTGAATTTTAGCTTCACATGAGAAATACACTTATGTTTGTAACTTGTTAGTTGAAATAGAATATAGTTCATTGCTACTTGATTGCATTATTCCTTAAATAACTTAATACATTTATGATATATGAAATTAATTGATTATATCTTTGAATAGAGAAGAGAATATACTTCTGTCTGCACACAATACGACGGGCAATACATTACTGATTGTGTGCAACTATCTTGGTTGTAGCTTCTCGGTGAAACACTGAAAATAATTACATAAGAACATGTGGTTACTGTCTTTCCTGTTCCCCCACTCATCGTCAGCCCCTCTCCCCCCCCCCCCTTTCTTCGCCCACAACGCTCACCACCCATATACATCGTGCTATGTTCACCACTTTTATAATCTGTAGCATCTTTGAATTTAATAGTGAATAGGTTAGTCTATTCAAATATTTACCCTGCATATAGAGTGATTCAGCTGCCCCTACCGATGTCGCTTTATGCAACCTGCAGTGTTAAATATGGCCTTCAAAGACCACGTGCAAGATGTGATATCTCTCTCTCACTACGCGCGAATTACTAATCGCACAGCAAAATGAACAGGGCCATTTTATAGGAAATTTAATGCAGCTAAATTCTGTATTGTGATACGTTTTCGCTGGAGGCCACAGTTTTCGAGTTATTCAAGAGAAACGTACAAAACTGACCTTCAAACGCACCTCCATCCCTCACCGGTCTGGATTTCTAGTATGCAGTTCCTGGCACTCCCTGCTACCACAGCACAAAAATTTCCGACTACGCGAATCATTTGCGATATTCGGCCTTCTTTGGTCTCTATTGACTAGGCCGTTACACCACAAGAGTAGTTGGCTATTTCGTAAACATCACTTATTTAAATGTACCGTGAAGGCAATGAAAAGAAAAAAAAACGACTTTCGTTAGCGTTACGCTAAAACTAATTTCGCTGACAGTTCGCTGACAGTTACAAACACAGTAATTTCGTAGTGAGGAGACCTGACCAGTACAAAGATGTAATTGTTTTTTTTATGCTCTTAACTGTTAGGTGAAATTTATACAAACGTCAATTTTATAATATGTAAATTCTCGACTAAACTGCCGACTTAATTAAGGTAGTCAGTGAAGACCAAAAAAGTAGAATCTACGAAATAATTCGAGCAGTCCCAGATTTTTGCACTTAAGCAGGGGGAGTGACATGAACCACATACTAATTACCCTGACCACTGGGGGTTAAAAGTGGGAGCGGGGGTGCATTTGAAGATCACTTTTGTACATTTCCTTGAATAACTCGGAAACTACGGCCTCTAGCGAAAACGGATCCCAGTACAAAACTTACGGTAAGTACATTAAATTTCCTACAAAAGGGTCCTATTCATGTTTTATGTAGGGTTAATAGCTCTGTGCACAATGTGTGAGGGAATGTGAGTATCTCGCGCGTCATTTTTGATGGCCAGATATAACGCTGCGGGTTGTTTAAAATGACATCGGTAGGGGCAACTGACTCACCCTGTTGTTTTCTTCATACATTTCACTCAATACTTGCAACAAAATATTATAAAATAGATCATAAAGTATAACTGGTAATTGTAATTATTCAATGGTGCTATTTATAGAAGTTGTAAGTGACACCTTGCTGTTTATAATATAACCCATGAAACTTGAATACCTCTGTTGGCATCCAAGGCCATATTGTCGTAATATCTTTGTACCACGTTTAGATTTCACATACACGAACAGTGTGAGTGATGGCTTGAATGTATGTTTGTGTGGATTTCTACATAATGAAGAAGGCACAGTACTTGTAAGTACAAAGATACTATTTTATGACATTATCTCGTAAAAAAATTACGAGATTTTCCGATTTTCAGATTGCAGTAAACTCAGAAAAGAACGACTGCCGAACAAGAGAGGCAGAGCAAAATACAAAATGCCTGTGTAAATGTAAGTTGCTGCATTTGACAACGCAACTTTGCATTTTCCTGAAGTCCACGAGGAAAAACCTAACTTGTGCAGCGTTTTATTTTTAAATCTTTAATGACACAGGCACAGGCTTTCCAAAAACATTATTTACGATGAACAGAACTAAAACCATCCATGAATAGCGTGAAAATTAGTGAAAGAACTATGTTCCTCTGTTGTGAGAAACTTCATATTTAACAACAGAGATCAAAAAAAGTTTTGCACCAACCCTGTTCCCAGAACTCCTGAACATAGACGTTGACTGTGGATATTTTATCACAGACACAGTCCCTTTGACTGTTCAGAGATGTCACTAAACCAGCCCAAAGATGTAAGCAATCATGTATGAGCAGCGCACTATTAGACGGAGGGGATCCGACAGCCCACCAGTTCCAGTCATTCCGCCAGGAAGGATGTACACTGCTCGTGTTGTCTGTAGTTGAAGCATACCTAGATGGCCAATTCAGCGGTTCGATCGTGACTGCATTGTTACTTAATGCCAGGAAGGGCTCTCAACAAGGGAAGTGTCCACGCGTTTTGGAGTGAACCAAAGCTATATTGTTCGGACATGGAGGAGATACAGAGAGACAGGAACTGTCGATGACATGCCTCGCTCAGGCCACCCAAAGGCTAATACTGCAGCGGACGACCGCTACCTACGGATTATGGCGCGGAGGAGCCCTGACAGCAACGCCACCATGTTGAATAATGCTTTTCGTGCAGCTACAAGACGTCGTATAATGACTCAAACTGCGCAAATAGGCTGCATGATGCGCAACTTCACTCCCGACATCCATGGCGAGGTCCGTCTTTGCAACAACGACACCATGCAGTGCGGTACCGATGGGCCGAACAACATACCGAATGGACCGCTCAGGATTGGCATCACGTTCTCTTCATCGACGAGTATCGCATATGCCTTCAACCAGACGATGGTCGGAGACGTGTTTGGAGGCAACCCGGCCAGGCTGAACGCCTTAGACACACTGTCCAGCGAGTGCAGCAAGGTGGAGGTTCCCTGCTGTTTTGGGGTGGCATTATGTGGGGCCGACGTACCCCGCTGATGGTCATGAAAGGCGCCGTAACGGCTGTACGATACATGAATGCCATCTTCCGACAGCGTGCCATATCGGCAGCGTGTTGGCGAGACATTCATCTTCATGGACGACAATTTGCGCCCCCATCGTGAACATCTTGTGAATTACTTCCTTCAGGATAACGACATCGCTCGACAAGAATGGCCAGCATGTTCTCCAGACATGAACCCTATCGAATATGCCTGGGATAGACTGAAAAGGGCTGTTTATGGACTACTTGATCCGCCAACCACTCTGAGGGATCTACGCCGAAACGCCGTTGAGGAGTGGGACTATCTGGACCAACAGTGCCTAGATGAATGTGTGGATAGTATGCCGCGACGAATACAGGCATGCATCATTACAAGAGGACGTGCTACTGGTTGTTAGAGGTACTGGTGTGTACAGCAATCTGGACCACCACTTCTGAAGGTCTCGGTGTATGGTGGTACAACATGTAATGTGTGGTTTTCATGAGCAATGAAAAGGGCGGAAACGATGTTTATGTCCAATTTTCTGTACAGGTTCCAGAACTCTCGGAACCGAGGTGATGCAAAACTTTTTTTGATGTGTGTATAAAACTTCATTGCTTGACTGGATTTGTTTGATTGCATCGCTGCTTAACACGAAATATTTGCACATCACTTTCTGCATCTCAGCCATCGACCTCTGGAACAAAGTACGCCGCAACCTGCATCTTATTCAAAACCATTGTCCTTTCTAAAGGCGATGGATTCTTTATTTGTTATTATCGGCGTAGCTTCCTCTCTGGCATATCCGAACTCTGTTCCTTCTCTCCACGAGGGGATCAGTATCTCCGCCACACTGTAGACTACCCATGTTTTTCTCATCCCTTCCTACTTCTATTTTTTCCCTTCCATCTCGTCATATCTGCTCTTGCTCTGACCAGTCAACTTCTTGTCCCCATTGATTCCTTCTGGGTTGCTTTTTGTAACGGACTGCTTCTTGTAAGATGTCATTCCTAATATTCGAAAATAATGTAATGAGGAAATTGCTTAACACAACGTCAATTGACATACCACATATTCTTTCCTATGTTATTATTGTTATCATTAACATACAGGATGACAATTGCTCAAACCGACAAACTTTGGGTGCTGCACGGGACACCAAAACAAATATCTTTCTATAACGTCATAATTTCCTGTGTGCATTATTTAATCCGATAGAGGGCATATCCACTTTTCATTGATTTGTTATTGTAACGGATCCTGTTGTACCGATAGAGGGCATACTTTGCTCTTCAGTTGTAGTAGCTGTTTCACATCCGCATTTAGTTGTACATCTTGACCCAGCACAGTACTTGTTTACTAAGGGAGCGACACATCCGGAGTGAGCACACTGATATAGTTGGTGCTTTACATAGCGAATCACAAGGGACGAGCAGCACGGCGGATTTATTAACAACAGTATCCCAATCGCCGTATCCGGCATTATTGGACGTTTACTGCTGTGTATCAACGTCTGCGTGAGGCCGGATCACTTAGTACATTATCTGGACGGGGATAGAGTCGCATAGAACGAAATCTGCAATTTAAGGAAGCTTTCCTGCAGCATGTGCAGCAACATCCTTCCATCAGTACTCGTGCAATTACGCGTGGCATGGGGACGAATCAAACGAATGGACTGAACGACCTTCATGAGCAGTTGTTGCATACATTTCACGTACAGCATGTGCACAACCTGGAAACAGATGATTATCCTCTCAGTGGCACCAGAAAAAGTGTCAAATGCATCAAGCATTTCCTCCCTCTGTGCTGTTTACAGATGAAGCAACGTTCGGGCGCGATAAGGTCTTCAACAACCACAATTCGCATGTTTGGAGCGAGTTTAATTCACATGCCACTTCTATTCCCCGTCATCAAGTGCCGTTCTTCTAGAATGTGTGGGTAAGTGTTGTTGGTGAATGTCTAATTAGGTCGATAAATGACTGACATTATTACAATTTCCTCGCTAGAGCACTGCCAGAATTGCTGGATGACGTGCCACTCGCTACAAGAGTGCATTTGGTTGCAGCATGAGCAGGTGCCAGCACATTTCAGTCGTCCTGTGTGTCGATACTTGAACCCTAATATTCAGAAAAGTGCACAAGAACTAAACATTGTACAGATGTCATACATATTGCATTTTGAAGAGAAACTCTGAAAACAATCGATATGCGCACCATGAGTGACCCGGCCGACGTCAATACGGTAATCGAATTCTTGCAGCCGGCCGCTGTGGCCGAGCGGATCTAGTCGCTTCAGTCCGGAACCGCGCTTCTGCTACGGTCACAGGTTCCAATCCTGCCTCGGGCATGGATGTGTGTGATGTCCTTAGGTTAGTTAGGTTTAAGTAGTTCTAAGTCTAGGAGACTGATGACCTCAGATGTTAAGTCCCATAGTGCTTAGAGTCATTTGAACCATTTTTTAATTCTTGCCATACTCGTCCCAGCATGGCATCGTCGACTGTGGCAGTCGCTTCCCCTATTCTCTCCCAGAGCTCTGCTACATCACGTGGCAAAGACGGCACATACACCAGATCTTTGATGTGTCCCCACAGAAAAAAGTCACACGCAGTGAGATCTGGTGATCGGGGAGGCCACTTCGTGCAACAGCTGTCCCCTTCTCCCCTTCTGTAGCACGGCCGATCCATCGCTACGCCAGCTCCGTACGCAGGTACCCACGAACTTCACTATGAAAATAGGGTGGAGCCCCATCCTGCTGAAAAATGAACGGAGAGTCTGATTGCATTTGAGGCATCAACCATTGCTGCAACATGTCCAAGTAGGAACATCCAGTGACAGCGCTGTCGGCGAAGAAGAATGGCCTGCCGGCCGCTGTGACCGAGCCGTTCTAGGCGCTTCAGTCTGGAACCGCGCTGCTGCTACGGTCGCATGTTCGAATCCTACCTCGGGCATGGATGTTTGTGATGTCCTTAGGTTAGCTAGGTTTAAGTAGTTCTACATCTAGGCGACTGATGACCTCAGGTGTTAAGTCCCATGGTGGTTAGAGCCATTTGAACCATTTTGAAGAATGGCCCGTACAGTTTTCAACGTGACAAGGCACAAAAAACATTTACCTTTGGGGAATCACTCTCAAATTCAATTCATCCATGTGGATGCTTTGTACCCCAGTTCCGACGATTATGCCCGTTCACTTTCCCAATAGTGCGAAAAGTGGCTTCGTCGCTAAAAATTAAGCAGTCGACAATGCCATTCAATCCTCATTCAATTGTTGCAACTACGAACAAAACTCAAAACGCTCGTCTTTGTCGTCGTCATTGTGCTTCTGTACTAGCTCCAATTTGAATGGTTTCATAGACATCTTCTGTCGCAGGACTTCCTACACTGTCATTGGAGTCATTTCTAGTTCACGGGAGGCACGACGCACCGGTTTTTTTGGACTCCTTATGAATGTCTCTCGTACGCGCTCCACATTCACTTCACTCACACTGGCCGGCCGCGGTGGTCTAGCGGTTCTGGCGCTGCAGTCCGGAAGCGCGGGGCTGCTACGGTCGCAGGTTCGAATCCTGCCTCGGGCATGGGTGTGTGTGATGTCCTTAGGTTAGTTAGGTTTAAGTAGTTCTAAGTTCTAGGGGACTTATGACCTAAGATGTTGAGTCCCATAGTGCTCAGAGCCATTTGAACCATTTTTTTTTCACTCACACTGGGACATCCGCTTCTCTTTGCCAGGCACAAGCTACCCGTCGTAACGAATTTGTTGTGCCAGTGGTAAATGGTCTCCTTGTTGGTAGATTCTTACCGTACTTGGTTCTAAACACCCGTTGAATAGCTGCAGCACACTTGTTTTTGTCGAACTCCAACACACAGAAAGCTTGCTCCGCACCTGAACTCGCCATGTTTGCGACTAGCGCTGACTATTGGCAAATTACCAAACTACGCTGTGGTGGTATACATGAGAAAAGACTTTCAGGGTTTCTCTTCAAAATGACATATGTATGATATCTGTACAATGTTTGCTTCTTGTGCAATAAATAATTGAAAATGTTCCCAGACTTAATGTACACCCTGTAAGTAAGTCGCATTGTGTAGTCAGCGTGTATGAAACTTGTCTCCTCTGAATGTGCATAAACGTGAATATGTGTTCGCCTACACATTTCTTTAGGTTACGTCTGTTGAATAAATTATGCTGTGTGCATACAGACTAAGTGCACATACGCCACTGTTGCGTAACTGATTCCATGTGATTTCTTGTTACCTGTTTCTTCTGTGCTAGCGTTCTCCATAGTGCAATCGTTATCCAAAATTCCGGGACTGGTAACGTTATATCCCTGCAGAATACAGCAAGTCTCCTTTTAACCTTTTTTTGAGAATAAAAAGTAGCCCCGATTTACTATTCAAAGTGGAATGTTGACTCACTCTGGTGACATGTAATCTTGTCATGTTAAATAAATAAGCAAATAATCCATTATTAGTATTCCATCATCCTTACGTATCTCACTTAATTTCCTTGTTGTACATAGTAGGAAAGTGGTGTATTTCCAATTACCAATTAATTATTTGGAGCAGTAACACTAGGAATTCGAAGTGTTAGTTGCGTAAATATACAAAAACATTTTGTGAAACGTGAGAAAAGAATTTTGTAAAGGTCACGAACCTTGCTTTGGCCAGCAAGGAAAGGTTGAGTAGTCACAACTCTTACGCCACAGATTTGAGTCTCTTTCGCACTGGATCTCATCCTGATAAAATCCTGATCAAAACAAAGGATTAAAAGTTTCCTCCTTCCCTCCTTTCTGGTGCCAATGTTCAGGCAATGTCGCGAAAGAACTGGTATGGAACTTCTTCTGTTATACAGGAAACGAACCATACCCCTACACGCTATTACTGCAATGGGGTCGACACTCCCAGAGATACTTTAAAGCTGCTCCCAGCTCCCGGAATCCAATCTTTCTCACAAATGCTTACTGCTGTATGGAACTCACTACAGTGAAGTCGAGGATGCGCTTGTAAACCCCGAGGCATCTAGAACACCATCCGGCTGCGATTGCGCCTGTACTGTGACTGCTACCATACTACTGTTCACACACGTGATGGTTCCTTATTGATACTCGTAGTACGCCAACGGCTTTTAGTTGCGAGTTTACAGGGTGTTCTGTTGCCTACTCCGCCCCCCCCCCCCCCCACCCCTGACCCCTATCCCAGATCACCTGATCTAATGCCTTGAGACCTTTCCCTAACATTAAGAAATGTATTTATGTACTCTCACTGCCAATAACACTGTAACAGCTCAGAGAATATAGAAATGCTGCTGTGATGGCTACTCACAGGATGTTGCTTTGTAAGGTATGGAACGAACTTGACTACTGCTTGGTCGTGTGACGTGTAACCAGAGAGGCTCTCATCAAACAAATGTAGAGTGCAAGATGCAGCAGACTTGGTTAGTTTACAGTTCTGTTTGTGCATGTCATATTTGTATATGTCATTCTTTGGAAAATATAGAGCTTTGGAAACGAAGGAATCATTTATAGTAGCCCTGTATTCTCATTAAAGATTTACAAACAAAGAGGACAGCGATTATTTTGCACTGAAATCGGGAGAAAAGAGCCCACTAGTATTTAGTATAGGACTGTTGCTGTTTTTAAAAACACTAGTAATCCGATACATCGATATTTAAAAAATGTCGTTATCATGTCTCGATATATCTGAAAAAAGTATCAAAATACCAGTGGGACGAATCGATGTACTGGCCTACAAGAATGCCAGCTGAAAATTGTAAATATTTTGCTGCTTTTAGAGCTTTATATTTAGGTATTGATTTACTATTAGATATTCTGTACATCAATAAGCTAGCAGCCTATCCCCCTTAGAGTAACATTTGAAAGGAAAATGTTGCACGTTCACGCTTGGGTTGCACGTTCACACTTGCCCATAACTGCTTTGCTGACAGAGGTAACTGCATATAAGTGGCACAATACAAGGTATCTGATGGGTCCGTCGTTCGGTTTCGTCACATGTCGGATTTTTCCATAAGATTTCATATCTACTTCTCTGTTTTTTCAGTTCTGCCGACGCCCGCGGCCTAGCAGATGTAGTGTCAAAATTGTGTGGCGAAATTAAACGTTAGTACCACCGAGCACCATTTACGTCAGCATTTCCCCTCACAAGTCTCCGCCCACTGCAAAGACTGGTCTTGTCATTTAGGTTTTTATTCTTAATTTTCAGCAACTATGTGTGAATGCCGATGTGAAGAAAAAAGCACACTAGTTGCATTAAAAATTGCTATCAGAAATCTTGTTATTCCTGTAGCGGCACCACCGTTTAAGATAGGGAAAGTTAGTTTTGTGCAATATTCTGAGCACAAGTAACAGTCAGGTGCGGGCTGGATTGCAGTGAGTTACACATACCAACAGTTGAGAAGTAGAGTAGAGGCCACAGGGCCATCAAATTGCTGAAGGAGTATACATAGCAGTTTTACATGTCTGAAATCACAGGCAGAAGGGGCCCACTGGCCAATCTAGCGTGTTATGAGTACAAGACACGAAGCGGTGGATATGGCAAAACAGAGGTGCACAACTGTATATAAATAGGTGTGGGTTTCTAACGAAATTCATTCAAGTGTGGCACCTCTCCTGGATGGCAGGGCATGACACACCACCAGCTACACACAGCAGCAGATGGGGCGACAGCGTTCCAGTCCACGGCAGGTCGCTGGTTCGACCCTCTGACGCCGACGTGGGGTCTGTAGCCAGCTAGTGGCGGGCCACTCCAAGACTCGCTACTGCGGGCAGTCATTCTGGCTTCCAACACGCTGGAGGCATCCCGAGGCGAGGGCTGCAGATTCGGACACCGGATCGTGGGTGCTTGTTGTCTCCACGATCGTAGCCACACTGGCGAGAAGCACGCAACTGGCCGCCTGTGGCTCACACCAAGCGGCGCTGAGTTGGCAGGGACGCAGACCACGGAGTCGACTGCAGGCATCCTGACGACGACGCAACTCCGCTGCTGTACAAGGTCAACTCACAGCAGTGCGTGCACGGGTCGCTGAGGCAGCCATTCCGTGCCAAGCCATTTTGGAGACAGCAAAGTGGTGTCCTCAGCATTGCGGGACCCAGTGACACAGATTGAGAGGAATGGGGGCACTGTAGTTGGAAACAATAAATCACTTGGAAATCTCTGATGAGTCTTAATATGGTGCCTTCTACCTCTTCCTGCTACATTTGGTGTCATCCTGATACGTTTGGTGTTACAGTTACATTCAGTGTCAAAAGTTTCCACTACATTCCATTCACATCACCACCCCCCCAGTGCAATCGGACACTTCCTTGCTACATGCTGTCAAAGAGAAAGACTGGAGTCCACGAAAGCTCAAAAAGTAATAAGTCTTCTTTGCACAGTGAAAGTAAAATTATGTTCTACTATGATTGCAAAAAAAAAAAAAATATTTACCGAATATTGCGAAAAATATAATATAAAATAAAAACATTGGCACTCGATATTGTCATTTCGATATCCATACAACGATATCTGTTTTGAAACAAATATTAACCATGAGTATCCCAGGAAGGGACCTGTGAAAACGTGGTATAGCTGGAATCAGGCAGCGACATGGAGAGGAGGACTGTTTGGTCTGGCAAGTGGGGCAGGAGGTAGCTTTGTGGGTGATCGCTGCGTCCAAGCCCCACGAGTAGACATGCTGGTGAGTTAGATGTTTGGTTAGCACAATGCCCCAGTGTCCAACACACAGCTTCGGGGCTGTCGGTATCATGCCACTGGTGCAGCTGTTGCCCTATGAAGCTGGAGTGCATCGTTGAGGGTGAGGGGCTCGTTCTGGCTATACCATTAGGCCTGGATCTCCAGAAGTCGCAGCTGCTTGCGATCCAATGGTCAACTGTGTTGCACCAGGGGACGTACCTCATCTAGCACTGGGTCCTTGGCAGTGTGGCTTGTGGTGAGCTAGATATCGAAGAGATGTTTGGTCACAGGTACCTTAGTGGTGACGTACAGTTGGCTGCCGACTTTGCAATCCACACTAAAGGTATGTTCCTGGCCCATGGGCAGATGTGGGAGTTGGTCTGCATTAGAATGTTTGGTTGTTCAATTCAAATGGCTCAAAGCACTACGGGACTTAACATCTGAGTGCATCAGTCCCCTAGACTTAGAACTACTTAGACCTAACTAACCTAAGGACATCACACACATCCATGCCCGAGGCAGGATTCGAACCTGCGACCGTAGCAGCAGCGCGGTTCCGGACTAAAGTCCAGATCCATGTGTATGACATAGTCTCTCCATGGCTCGACATTCATGTTGAACTACTGGAAAGGAGGGGGCGTTGTTCAGAATCCCTTGACTGCAGCGTCAATAAGGGAGAAGTGGTTAGAGAAGTCCATAGGCAACATGAAGATTGTCACACCATCCACTCAATAAGGAGCTCGTGGTTGTGCTGCATCTGCTGGAGCAGTAACAACACCAGGTCCGAGACATTTACCGGTTGCATGATGCTGGAAGCAATGTGGCAGTAAGTGTGCTTGGAAGGGGAAGAACACACACCAAAAATCTACGTTGGTTAGTGCACATGAATGAGATACTAACTTTAAAAATGAATATGAAGTTTACAGTACGCAAATAAACAATCTGAAGGCTCGAAGCTGTCGCAATAAATTGAAAATTTCAAAATCCCATGTCCATATACTAAGCATGCTACAATCGAAGTCTGGAAAGGATGTGGAAAACTTATTAAGTCCTGAGAGGATGAGAAAAAGATAAATTACCAAAAGTTTAGGTCTGGCTACTGCTGATGCAAAACAAAGACAAAAATTACAAAATCTAATTGCTGGTCATGGATCAGAGGCCACGTCTCTTCAGTATAGAGGCCATGAATAGTGAGGGTCCATAGCTGGCAGCTCCTGGAGGCGGAAGTCGACGTAGGTGACGTCGTCGTTGTAGCGGCGACGTCAGAGCGACATCCCGAATGTGTGTGACTGGTACTGAGAAAAACTGATTCATGTCGTCAGCTGAGGATTGATCAGAGAGACAGATGTCAGGCTGTATCTCTAAATCTAGAAGGAACATCGTGGTATTATATGACGAATGTGCAGTGTGGTACTATTTCTGATTTCAGAGCACAAATAAATGGAATCCTGATTGATCCATTCTATCTGTTATGCAGTATTTTAAAAACTATGCTGGTGACGAATACGCTGGAAATTTTAATCTTCACAATTCTAAAATATATATTTATTTTTATTTTTTATTTAACCTGATCAGATTAGGGCCATCATGCCCTCTCTTACATCGGACCAGTGTTCCACACTGCATCATTTTACACATCAGAGTTACATCATGACAATAGTTCAAATGAGAAAATTAGATGACTCTAGTGACAATATGAATAAAGAGTAGTGACTAAGACCTAATAAAGTAAATGCGGCAGTATTTTTACAACAGGTGCTATACATACAGATTATGATAAAAGCAATAATAATAACAGTAAAAAATTCAAATAATAATGACAAACATGAGAAAAATTGGCAATAGTAATGAAGATTTGTACAGATGTACATTAATATCTTGGTGTGTAAAGTAGATGTTTACTAGTATAGCGAGTTTTAGGGAAGGGAGATTTAAGGAGGGGGAAAGAGGGAAGTAATGAGGTGAAGTGCATTCATGTACAGAGGAAGGCATTACTGTTGCTTAAGCAGATACATCATTAACTGTCTTTTGAAGCCGGACATGTTTTTAAGTTCTCTAACATAACGAGGGAGGCTATTCCAGAGTCGGGTTCCCGTACTGTAAAGGACTTGGAGAAGGTGACTGAGCGATGCAGTGGAACGGAGAGGATTTTATTATAATGGGAACGTGTGTTTCTGTCATGTTGTTCCGACATGAGCGTTAGGGACGAGGAGAGATATGAGGGACAGTGTACATTTATAAGGCAGTAGATGAGCCAGAGTGTATGGAAATCTCTGCGTTTGTCTGCACGCAGCCAGGACAATTTTGCATATGCTGGTGAAATGTGATCAAAAAGTCGAACATCATAGATATATCGGCCGCAGGCATTCATGACCAGTTCTAGACGTCGAAAATTTCCTGAGAGAGGCCTTGTAGGATAATATCGCTGTAGTCAATGATTGGGAGTATAAGCGTTTGTACGAATTAGTAATTTCTTTTTCAGATCGAAAGGGAAGAGTTTTGTATATTTTTGTAGGACGTGAAGGGATGCTGATGCTTTTTTGCACACTGAAGTTACGTGCTCTGTCCAATTTAGATTTTCATCTTACTCCCAAATTCTTTGCTGAGGGAGAGAAGTTAATATTTGTACCATTTAGGATAAGAGATGGTACGGATTCCCGATGTTTTAGGCTAATGAGGTTAGAGTGACCAACAAGTTCCGCTTGGGTTTTAGATGGGTATACAGAGCAATTTTCTTGAAGACGAATGCTATAGAAAGAAATGATACCAATGAGAGCACAGGTTTCTGCCAGAGTATTCTGTCAGTATCATTACATATTTAATTCACCAGTATCTCTATTCCAAGCAAATGCCCCACATGAGTTGCATCTATAGAAACCGGCTGAAATTATAAGTTTCAAAGGGTGCTACATGTTTAAATGAAATGTAGATCATCCCAAACTCTGTTATGTTATCGATTTGTATATTTTAAAACATTACTTTTGAAGTCTATTAATCATTCCAATTTGAATAGTAAGCTGCAAATAAACCCACATTACAGGCAGATGAGAAGGATGCATTCAAATAAATCTCAGTTTTTAATTATTTAATTGATACAGAAATATCAATCGGCGACTGTACATTTCACTGTGATTTTATTTTGTCTCTCATTAACTTGAGAGTGCACAGAACGCGTTTTACATTAATTTTCTCGTGTAGTTTGGCGTCCTAATTTATACTTAGAACATTTAAATTAAAATAGGTAACGTATACTGAAATCCCTATGCAGTTTTAGTTTAGCAATGGCGACTGGTGTGGACGGGTCCCACCCTGATGGGTTCGCTGACTGCAGTAATCATTGCTTGGAAATGGTGTTCGGAATGCGGAAGTAGTACCAGGAAGGGAAGATAAATAAACAAAACAGTAATAATGCACCTGTGGAACGTTTATTTTCAAAATAAATCTATGGGAAATGGTGACATGTCAGTGCGATGCAGTTCTCGGTAATTATCTGATTTTACACTCAGGAGTTTCTTTTAACGGAGATGCGTCAAGAATGCGACTCATGTCCCACCCTGCCACAACTAACCGATCTGAAAAACCACGTCTCTCGTGGCGCAAAGTTCCGAAAATATTTTGGGACGTCTCCAGAACGAAAGTGCTGGGCGTCTAGACATCACTTTCGGCCAGACTGTCCATGGGCAACATCTGTTTCATTCAAAACCGCCTCTGGCGACGAGTAACTGAACCACACTGGCAGACGTTAAACATATACAGGTAGTATGCTACCGCTCACCGTTGCGGCTCCTGTCTGCGCACGACTGCAGATATTTATCCAACAGGCCAAGCATCTAAATTGCTATTTTAATGTAACTTGTTTAACAAGTATAGAAATCGCGTCATGCTCCACCAACTAAATTTGACGAGAGGTACCCAAAAATTACTGTATTTCAACGGCTGATAGAGATCACAAGTCTTAAGGTAGACTACTTTGATACCTAAACGTTAAGCAAAGTTCAATAGTATAGGTAAAGTGTAGTTTTTTAATTTAATATAAAGCCTTTAATTATTGCTATTGTCACAGTATTTTCCTCTGCACTGGGCAGTGTTAAATCCGAGCTATAGAATGACAGACAATCATTTCTACAACTGTGTAAGAATTTGGATGAGTGAAAATTTTGTAGTGAACCTCCAACTTCTAGGGGTGTGGGGAGAGAGGGGCTCCTCCTCAACCACTTGTCAACCCCTATGATCCTGCCAATCATCTTTACATGTTAATTGTCCTTTTTGACCAGCCTTGTATTGTCAATGAATAAGGAGCGATCAAAAGCTTCCGTTTGAGGCCGTTGCTGCAGCGAAAATGCAATGTTGCGCGACTCAGATGTGGGTGTATGAGCACCGATATGTAGGCATTTGTGTCTTCCGACATCTATGCAGTAAATGCGGAAACGTGAATTATGGCGACAGTATTACCAAATGCGTCCAAACAGGACCAGTGTGCTGTTATTTTATTTTTCGCTGCCGAAGGACAGACACCTGTAGACATCCATCGGAGACATCAGTGGGGCAGCATGTATGTCCAGAATCACTGCTGTGGGATTGTGGGCTGTTTCACGAGAATGCACGTTCCTGTATCGCAAATGTCGTAAGGCAGAAGTTACGCCAATTCAAGTGAGACACACTCGAACAGCCGCCATATAGTGATGATCTCTCCCCTTGAGATTATCGTGCTTTCGGTTCCTGTCGTACGAGAATGTGTAGCAGCCAGTTAAGGACTTTTTCACGCTATATGACACAGTGTTTTACCAAACGGATATCTTCAACCTCGTGTGTCTATGGGATGATTGCCTCAATGCTCACGGCGATTTTGCCTGATTGGCATACCGATTTTGGATAGTACGGCATTCTAACGGAACTTTTTGATCGTCCATTATACATTTTCAATAAATTCTTCCTCCAATTACGGCCTGTGTCCGATACTTGCAGAATTACTTTGATCAAGTATACGTTCTATGCTTGTATAGCTGCTTCCCCACGTGCTCCTTGCTTTGTCCGCTAAGCGTTATTTTGCTTGCAAAGTAACATGATTCCTTCTTCACCTCGTCTACTCTGCGATCCCCTATTTTGACATAAAGTTTGTTGGCTGTCTCATTTCTGTTATTTCTACTCTTTGTTTGGTTTAACCTCATATTCTGTGCTCAGTAGGCTCCTCAATGTCTTCTACACATGTAACTGTCCTTCAGAAATGTGAGAAATGTCATGCGTGAACCTTAAAATTACTATCTCTTCACTTTGGTTGCTCAGTTTCGAACACTTGATAAGACTGCAACCCTGCATTGTTGTTGTGTTGTGATCTTCAGTCCAGAGACTGGTTTGATCCAGCTCTCCATGCTACTTTATCCTGTGCAAACTTCTTCATCTCCCAGTACCTACTGCAACCTACATCCTTCTGAATCTGCTTAGTGTATTCATCTCTTGGTCTCCCTCCACGATTTTTACCCTCCACGCTGCCCTCCAATACTAAATTGGTGCTCCCTCGATGCCTCAGAATGTATCCTACCAACCGATCCCTTCTTCTAGTCAAGTTGTGCCACAAATTTCTCTTCTCCCCAATTCTATTCAATACCTCCTCATTACTTATGTGATCTACCCATCTAATCTTCAGCATTCTTCTGTAGCACCACATTTCGAAAGCTTCTACTCTCTTCTTGTCCAAACTAGTTATCGTCCACGTTTCACTTCTATACGTGGCTACACTCCATACAAATACTTTCAGAAACGACTTCCTCACACTTAAATCTGTACTCGATGTTAACAAATTTCTCTTCTTCAGAAGCGCTTTCCTTGCCATTGCCAATCTACATTTTATATCCTCAGTTATTTCGCTCCCCAAATAGCAAAACTCATTTACTACATTAAGCGTCTCATTTCCTAATCTAATTCCCTCAGCATCACCCGACTTAATTCGACTACATTCCATTATCCTCGTTTTGCTTTTGTTGATGTTCATCTTATATCCTCCTTTCAAGACACTGTCCAATCCGTTCAACTGCTCTTCCAGGTCCTTTGCTGTCTCTGATAGAATTACAATGTCATCGGCGAACCTCAAAGTTTTTATTTCTTCTCCATGGATTTTAATTCCTACTCCGAATTTTTCGTTTGTTTCCTTTAGTGCTTGCTCAATGTACAGATTGAATAATATCTGCGATAGGCTATAACCCTGTCTCACTCCCTTCCCAGCCACTGCTTCCCTTTCAGGCCTCTTATAACTACCATCTCGTTTCTGTACGAATTGTAAGTAGCCTTTCGCTCCCTGTATTTTACCGCTGCATTACACTCTATTTAATTTGAGCACTCTCTCTTCGGTCTTTCATGTAGACATTGTATACTGAATATACAGTGCAGCATTTATCCGGACTAAGTAGGACCGTAGGTGATTCGAATTATAGAACATCCGAATAATTAGAAATGCAGAAGAAAATTAAGGTGCGATAAGTTAAATGTCATAAATGCACAAGTTACATTTATTTTCACGTATTCTTTGCTTGTTGATTATTTTCACGTGTCGAGACCGGATACTGAAAAATATCTGTGACTCTGGTACACTGACAAATAAGCAGTAAGTTTCTGTTCAGACAATTTTGAAATCCATTTATGTGTAGCTTTATTACGTGGCTTTTCTCAACATTATTTCAGCAGAAGCAATTTCCGCCTGGCGTTAAAATACACTGTTATTTTATTGCCTCTGCATGTGTCGGAATGCTTCAGATTGAGCGTCAATTTCGCCAGCTAAACAGTGTGTGAGACAGGGATGCAGTCTTTCGTTCCTACTGTTCAGTCCATACCTTGAAGAGGCAATAAAAGAAAGGTTTAAAAGTGGAATTAAAATTCAAGATGAAAGGATATCAAGGATATGATTCGCTGACGACATAGCTACCCCAGTGAAAGTGGAGAAGAATTACAGGATCCGTTGAATGGAATGGACAGTCTGATGAGTATAGAATATGGATTGAGAGTAAATCAGAGAATGACGAAAGTAAGCAGAATAACACAATTGAGAAAAGCGGGAAACTTAACATAAAGCCTGGTGATCACGAAGTATATCAAGTGAAGGAATTTTGCTGCCTAGGCAGCAAAGTAACCCATGATAGACGGAGCAACGAGATCATAGCAGACCAACACTGGAAAAAAGAGCGTTCCTGGCCAAGGGAAGCCTACTGGTATCATACATAGGCCTTAATTTGAGGAAGAAATTTCTGAGAATGTACGTGGAGCAGCAATGTATGGTAGTGAAACATGGAGTGTGGGAAAACCGGAACAGAAGAGAATCGAAGCATTTGAGATGCAGTCTACAGAAGAATGTTGAAAATTAGGTGGACTGGCATGGTAAGGTGTGAGGAGATTCTACGGAAAATTGGCGGGAAAAGGAACATATTGACATCACTGACGAGAAGAAGGGGCAAGATGGTAGAACATCTGTTAAGACATCACGGAATAACTTCCAAGATACCAGAAGGGGTTGTAGAGGATAAAAACTATAGAGTAAAATAGCCCGTACGGCTCGAACAAATAACTGAGGAAGTAGGTTGCAAGTGCTATTCCAAGACGAAGAGGTTGACACAGGAGAGGAATTCGTGGTGGGCCACATCAAAGCAGTCAGAAGACAGATGACTCAAAAAAAAAAAAATCGTCACTTTCAACATTAGCTGCACGAACTCCGCCCCGTCGACGTTGTCATCGGTTTCTTTATTTATTGTGCAAACTACTTCCACGAAGTACTAAATAGTGTACAGTTACTTTAGTGAAAAGTATTATATGTACAAATATGATCGACGCATGAATGGAACATTCAGCAAGTTTTCATTTTGCACTCTATAAATTTTGTATGAGTGCCCCTGTCGTTACAGGACACACGTCCAAGCAGTAGTCCGTTCCATGCCTTACGTAGGAACGTCGTATCGGTGTCCATCACAGCAACACTGATGCGTTCTCTTAGCTGTTCCAGTGTTCTTGGCAGTGGAGGACGTAAACACGATGATTAATGTACTCCCAAAAGAAAAATTCTGAAGTCGTCTTTAGATCAGGCCGTCTGGGAAGGCAAAGGAACAGTCACATCACCACTACGCCCAATCCAACGACGTGCAAGTTCGTAGTTTAACTAGCGACGAACATTAGTGAAATAAACTTCTCGGAATCAGCAATCAATCGTGGAAACAACCACAACGTAACATAATTATCAAGGTTAGAGGCACACGTCACAGTCTTCCCACAGAAGAGAAACGGCCCGTACAACTTCATTTGTGACAATTCATAGAAATACTAACCTTTGGCGAATATTGGTAATGAGGTGAAATAATGAGCTGCAATTTCATAAGGGTTTTCAGCGCCTCACACTGGCACATCGTAAGGATTAACTATTCCAGATAACTGGAAGGTTGTTCCATCGCTGAATGTCAGCTTCTAGGCGAAATGTCCTTCTAAATATGACTGCTGCACTGTGTTGCAAAATCGAAGGCTCCGGCCCGTACCTTCCGGTTTTAATTTATTCTTGCACGATTTGAAATGTGACTGCCGTCGGAGAATATTTCACATCATTTTACTGCGGTGTTACGAATTCGTCACTTGTGCAGATCGTTAATTTTTGTAGACTGCGTTCGGAACTTCCCCTCACCCTCTCCACGCTTGCATCTGACCCACCTGATCGAACGGTACTGTTGTCTTGACAGAGACAACCAGTGTCGCTAAATTGTCGACAGCAACACACAACGCTCTATTTACGTGGGGGTTAGATACGCTGTGTGATCAAAAGTATCCCGACTCCTGGCTGAAAATGACTTACAAGTTCGTGGCGTCCTCCATCGGTAATGCTGGAATTCAATATGGTGTTGGCCGACCCTTAGCCTTGATGACAGCTACCACTCTCGCAGGCATACGTTCAGCCAGGTGCTAAAAGGTATCTTGTGGAATGGGACCCCATTCTTCACGGAGTGCTGCACTGAGGAGAGGTATCGATGTCGATCGGGTGAGGCCTGGCAGGAAGTTGGCGTTTCAAAACATCGTGAAGGTGTTTTGTAGAATTCAGGTCAGGACTCTGTGCAGGACAGTCCATTACAGGGAAGTTATTGTCGCGTAACCACTCCGCCACAGCCGTGCATTATGAACAGGTGCTCGATCGTATTGAAAGATGCAATCACCATCCCCGAACTGCTCTTCAACAGTGGGAAGCAAGAGGGTGCTTAAAACATCAATGTAGGCCTATGCTGTGATAGTGCCACGCAAAACAACAAGGGGTGCAAGCCCACTCCATGGAAAACACAATCACACCATAACACCACCACCTCCGAATTTTACTGTTGGCACTACACGCGCTGGCAGATACGTTCACAGGGCATTCACCATACCCACACCCCGCCATGGATCGCCACATCGTCAATCCACACACCGCTTTTCCACTGTTCAGTCGCTCAATGTTCACGCTCCTTGCACGAAGCGAGGCATCATTTGGCATTTACCGGTGTGATGTGTGGCTTATGACCAGCCGCTCGACCATGAAATCCAGGTTTTATCGCCTCCCACCTAACTGTTATAGTATGGATCCTGATGCAGTTTTGAATTCCTGTGTGATGGTCTGCCTATTACACATTACGACGCTCTTCAACTGTCGGCGCTCTCAGTCAGTCAACAAACGACGTCAGCCTGTACGCTTTGGTGCTGTACGTGTCCCTTCACGTTTCCACTTCACTATCACATCGGAACAGTGGACCTAGGGATGTTTAGGAGTGTGGAAATCTCGCGTACAGAAGTATGACACAAGTGACACCCAGTCACCTGACCACGATCGAAGTCCGTTGACTTCCGCGGAGCGCCCTATTCTGCTCTCTCACGATGTGTAATGACTTCTGAGGTCGCTGATATGGAGTACCTGGCAATAGGTGACAGCAGAATGCACCTAATATACGTATGTTTTTGGGGGTTTTCGGATACTTTTGATCACATAGTGTACCTTAATTCCTTCCGAATGTCCGTTGCACTGTTGTAACTGAAGCCTCTCGCACATTCGAACATCTGTTTTCTTGCTTCGTCCCCATTTTGTCACGGCACTGCACTCATAACGCCAACTGGTGACCATAATGCAAACTCAATGAGTTTATGGTTCTATTCATGTACATGTTATAATTTGGAAAATATAGAGGTCTCGAAAAGAATCATTTACAGTAACTCATGTATTTGTTGAATTCTAAAAGACAATAGAAAATAAATTTTAGCTCTAAAAAGAAATTAGCTTTTGCGAGTACCAGATAGACTCGCTTCATGAATCGAGTTCATGCAGTCAATGAGAAAAGACTAGGGTCGTCATTACTCGTCGTAGAATTGCACGCAGACTTGCGCCAGCAATGTGGGGCAGTAGCTTTGTGGATCCGTTCCGCTGGCCTTCTTGCGGCCGGCCGAGAGCTGCGCAGCGCTACGGTCACTGGAGACAATTTCCTGCTCTTGCGCTCCGCAAGTTATGGCCAGCAATCTTGCTCCGTGCCTTTTCTGCTACACCCGTCAGCAACACGATGACAGCGGACTATATTCTCTTGTTTGCTAAGTGGTTCGATGTATCTTGCCTGAAGTTATAACGGCGGCGGAAACACATGACTGCCCTGTGGATCTGATGTGTGGAACTTACCTACAATGAACGTTGACTTTGACGCATTACGCTTAAAGGTGTGACGTCATAGGTGAGCAAACAACAACGTCACAAGGCACCATTCAGTCTCGCTGTGGGCATAGGTCATAATGTTCTGGAGCATCAGTGTATTTATCTATCTACTATTTTGGTGTCTCATTTCTTAATCTACACTACTGGCCATTAAAATTACTACACAACGAAGATGGCGTGCTACAGACGCGAAATTTAACCGACAGGAAGAAGGTGCTGTGATATGCAAATGATTAGCTTTGCAGAGCATTCACACAAGGTTGGCGCCGGTGGCGACACCTACAACGTGCTCACATGAGGAAAGTTTCCAACTGATTTCTCATAAACAAACAGCAGTTGAGCGGCGTTGTCTGGTGAAACGTTGTCGTGATGCATCGTGTAAGGAGGAGAAATGCGTACCATCACGTTTCCGACTTTGATAGAGGTCGGATTGTAGCCTATCGCGATTGCGGTTTATCGTATCGCGACATTGCTGCTCGCGTTGGTCGAGATCCACTGTTTGTTAGCAGAATATGGAACCGGTGGGTTCAGGAGAGCAATACGGAACGCCGTGCTGGATACCAACGGCCTCGTATCACTAGCAGTTGAGATGACAGGCATCTTGTACGCATGGCTATACGGATCGTGCAGCCACGTCAAGATTCCTGAGTCAACAGATGGGGACGTTTGCAAGACAACAACCATCTGCACGAACAGTTCGACGACATTTACACCAGCATGGACTATCAGCTCGGAGACCATGGCTGCGGTTACCCTTGTCGCTGCATCACAGACAGGAGCGCCTGCTGGTGTACTCAACGACGAACCTGGGTGCACGAATGGCAAAACATCATTTTTTCGGATGAATCCAGGTTCTGTTTACAGCATCATCATGGTCGCATCCGTGTTTGGCGACATCGCGGTGAACGCACATTGGAAGCGTGTATTCGTCATCGCCATACTGGCGTATCACCCAGTGTGATGGTATGGGGTGCCACTGGTTACACGTTTCGGTCACCTCTTGTTCGCATTGACGCCACTTTGAACAGTGGACGTAACATTTCAGATGTGTTAGGACCCGTGGCTCTACCCTTCATTCGATCCCTGCGAAACCCCACATTTCATCAGGATAACGCACGATCGCATGTTGCAGGTCCTGTACGGGCCTTTCTGGATACAGAAAATGTTCGACTGGCCAGCACATTCTCCAGATCTCTTACCAACTGAAAACGTCTGGTCAATGGTGGCCTAGCAACTGGCTCCTGACAACACGCCAGTCACTACTCTTGATGAACTGTGGTATCGTGTTGAAGCTGCATGGGTAGCTGCACTTGTACATGCCATCCTAGCTCTGTTTGACTCAATGCCCATGCGTATCAAGGCGGTTATTACGGCCAGAGGTGGTTGTTGTGGGTACTGATTTCTCAGGATCTATGCATCCTCATAAAGGCCGTGAATGTTTGTGGCAGCCTCAACTACTGTCACCCCCTATTGAATTCTAACAGTAGTATATCTCGAAAATGTCCGTATTATCCACTTGGCACTCCATTTTCTAGCGTCCACAGCTTTACCCACTATCTGCAAATGATAAAATGACAATATTTTAAGTCAAAATGCAACAGTAAAGTACATATAAAAAATGACAATAACCTCGTAGGAACCGGAATACCAAAATGCAAAACAGAAACGCTACATACTTATATTTGAATGCAGGCTTTCTCGGCGAATCTCGATGATAAAATCTTCTCGGGTTGACAGCCGAGTCAATGTATTGTTCTCAGGCAACGTTTCAGGAAGTTTCTTACTTACCATCTTTGCCTGAAGATTGCAAGTAAGAAACTTGCTGAAACGTTGCTGGAGCACAACACATTGACTCGTCTGTCAACCCGAGGAGATTTTATCAACGCTACGTACTTATTTACCAACATAATTTTAATAAGTTTTTTTCTTTAAATGTTGTTGTTGTGGTCTTCAGTCCTGAAATTGGTTTGATGGAGCTCTCCATGCTACTCTATCCTATGCAAGCTTCTTCATCTCCCAGTACCTACTGCAGCTACATCCTTCTGAATCTGCTGTAGTATATTCATCTCTTGGTCTCCCTCTACGATTTTTACCCTCCATGCTGCCCTCCAGTATTAAATTGATGATCCCTTGATGCCTCAGAACATGTCCTACCAACCGATCCCTTCTTCTAGTCAAGTTGCGCCACAAACTCCCCCCCCCCCCCCCCATTCTATTCAACACCTCCTCATTAGTTATATGATCTACCCATCTAATCTTCACCATTCTTCCGTAGCACCACATTTCTAAAGCTTCTATTCTTTTCTTGTCTAAACTATTTATCGTCCACGTTTCACTTCCATACATGGCTACACTCCATACAAATACTTTCAGAAACGAATTCCTAATACTTAAATCTATGCCGGCCGAAGTGGCCGTGCGGTTAAAGGCGCTGCAGTCTGGAACCGCAAGACCGCTACGGTCGCAGGTTCGAATCCTGCCTCGGGCTTGGATGTGTGTGATGTCCTTAGGTTAGTTAGGTGTAACTAGTTCTAAGTTCTAGGGGACTAATGACCTCAGCAGTTGAGTCCCATAGTGCTCAGAGCCATTTGAACCATTTTTTGAACTTAAATCAATACTCGATGTCAACAAATTTCTCTTCTTCAGAAACGCTTTCCTTGACATTGCCAGTCTACATTTTATATCCTCTCTACTTCGACCATCATCAGTTATTTTGCTCCCCAAATAGCAAAACTCCTTTACTACTTTAAGTGTCTCATTCCCTCAGCATCACCTGACTTAATTCGACTACATTCCATTATCCTTGTTTTTGCTTTGATTGATGTTCATCTTATACCCTCCTTTCAAGACAAATTCTTTAATTAATTATTAAATATCAAGACAGTAGCTGAATTGTCTCGTGAAGAATATGTCGGCTATAGCGATACTAAAAATTGAATCGTTTTGGCGAGTTTTTATATAAAATTTTGCCACTGCTTATGGGTCTCTTAGCCACCGGTGCCATTCGCCTTTCCTCTTTACATGCTCTTTCGCCGGTTTGTTACTCCCCCCTTTCGGAACGGGAGCGCAGAGAGGTTATCTAACAGCGCCGGCTGTGCCTCTGCGTAGCGCCGTGTGCCCACGGCCGTCACCTCCCGGCGTTTGGGAGTGTCCCGGTTACGTCACGGACGCACGGGCGCCCCACCCTCCCCCTCCACGCCCCCGCAGAGCGTCACGGCCGGCGCGCCCATTGTTTCCATTCACGTGTGCCGCCGTCGGCGTGTTTATTTTTACTGTGCGGACGGCTCGCCCGCTGGAACGTGATTCACTCGTCGCCCCCGAGCCTTCCTCCTGGGATTTGCACCCGCTTGTTTCTCTTCCTGTACACGGCGGCTGCGGCACTGCGCTTAACACAGAGGATCAGGTGACGCCGGAAATGACTGAGTAGCGATGTACCTTATCTGATCAAAAATATCCGGACACGCTTCTGTAATGCAGAATTAACCACTAGATCTCACGAGAGGCAGACCCGTAAGTATAAACGGACGCCAGTAGAGAAGCAGATCTCACAAGGAGACGGCACGAACGTGGGGTCGGGGATTTGTCCGCAATTTTGTGTGGTGAAAGAGGACTCCTAACACCTCACGTGGTTAAAATATTAGGACGCACTACCCGGAAAATCCCGGGAAAAATCGATCCAAAGTTTCTTAGGTGCCTTATGAGTATAAAATGTTAGTACTCCCCCGAGCCGCCGTCTGGCTCGGTGTTTAGGGCTCGGATTCTTACGCCAAAGGTCTCGTGTTCGATTCCACCTCTGGCACTTATTTTTCCTTCTGTTTAATTTTCTTTGGTTATTCCACCAATTATTCAGAAAGTTTCGTAGACCTACATTATCTTTAACAAATTAGTTACATTATTGAATAAAAATTATTTTCTTTTTGTCCAACAACACAATTCATGGCGGTCGGTTTTCCATTTTTTATTGTGAAGTATATGAGGAGAAACATTGCCTTTTTAATCAGAATAACAAAGTCGATTGGGAAACCTCCAATTTTTGTACATATAATAATTATAAACGAGAAACGCAGTGGTAATTATCGTAAAAACAAACAAAGCAATAATTTTTACATCTTTCGCAACATATAAAAGCGGATTTTTTACAATCACAGGGCGTTTGCCATAAATCTGTACAAAAACATGCCCCATTAACATTTACGAAAATGTTTCTAGTTTCTGACAATTTTGAGGCAAACCAGGCATATTAAATCATGTCTGGGAATATTGGTGACGATAATTGATGGTGAATTATAGAATGAATTTTTATACAATCTTCCCGGGAATTAATTTCACGATTCTCCTGTAATAACGCGCTGCAATTTTGCAAGCAACAGAAGAAAAAAAAAGTGCCGGAGGAGGAATCGAACCCGAGACCTCTGGCGTAAGTGTCCGAGCGCTAACCATGCTTTTTTTTCGTTTTGTTCGGTACTGACCGTCGTGTTTGTTCGTTGCGGTCGTCGCAAGACATCCTGTTCAAGTTCGGTGGTTGATCCTTCCACTCAGTTTTTTATTACAGAGGCCAACCGGCTCTCTGACCGAACACGCTGAGCTACCGTGCCGGCTAAAAATTTTTCATCGGCCTGGGACTCGAACCCGGATCTCCCGCCTGACGCGAGCGATCACCGTAACAGCTCGGCCACCGGAGCCCGCTACCACGTAGGCCGGACGGCGGCACGACTATGGACTAACATTTGAGGCTCATAAGGCGCCTAAGAAACTTTGAATCGATTTTTCTGGGGCATTTTCCGGGTACTGCGTCCTAATATTTTAACCACGTGAGGTGTTAGGGATCCTCTTTCACCACACAAAATTGTGGACAAATCCCCGACCCCACGGTCGTGCCGTCTCCTTGTCAGTGATTTTTGAACGAGAACTAGCCATTGGCTGTCAGCATGAAGCCAGTCATGTTGTGAGGAAACGTAGTTGTGAGAACAGTGCCTTTGATGTTACGTAACAGATAACGGTTATAACGTGTCAGGCCCGGAGAATGTTGGGAAAATGGGCCAAGGGCGATTACAAGATCGCGCACGACCGACCCGTCGTCTTAGTAGCTCAGTATCCAAGAGCTCAGGAACATCGTTGTGGAAGTGCACTGGAGCAACATCCTGTTCAAAAATGAAATTATCGTTGATCCCTACCAATTGCGACATGAGCCACGCAAAATGCTTTCCAGTTGGTTGCAACTTTTAACACAATGCCGTTCGGCGACACCCAGTGGTGTCGTGCGCGAAATAGCGGTCAACGGCCGGTGACACCACAGTGGTGTCGTCTGCATAGTATCGCTCAGTGGCCGGCGACAGCACTTTAGTATCTTTTGCATTCTGTTGGTATTTTGTTTCGGTAACAATAAGCTACACACGTAAACAAGTTTTTTTGTTTTTATACGTATATGCCCTTTCAGGAAAGGCAAACCTACGTTTCTAGCATTTGTAGACTTAGAGAAAGCTTTTGACAATGTTGACTGGAATACTCTCTTTCAAATTCTGAAGGTGGCAGAGGTAAAGTACAGGGAGCGAAAGGCTATTTACAATTTATACAGAAACCAGATAGCAGTTATAAGAGTCGAGGGGCATGAAAGGGAAGCAGCAGTTGGGAAGGGAGTGAGACAGGGTTGTAGCCTCTCCCCGATGTTATTCAATATGTGTATTGAGCAAGCAGTAAAGGAAACGAAAGAAAAATTCGGAGTAGGTATTAAAATCCATGGAGAAGAAATAAAAACTTTGAGGTTCGCCGATGACATTGTAATTCTGTCAGAGACAGCAAAGGACTTGGAAGAGCAGTGTCTTGAAAGGAGGATATAAGATGAACATCAACAAGAGCAAAACGAGGATAATGGAATGTAGTCGAATTAAGTCGGGTGATGCTGAGGGAATTAGATTAGGAAATGAGACACTTAAAGTAGTAAAGGAGTTTTGCTATTTGGGGGGCAAAATAACTGATGATGGTAGATGTAGATAGGATATAAAATGTCGACTGGCAATGGCAAGGATAGCGTTTCCGAAGAAGAGAAATTTGTTATCATCGAGTATAGATTTAAGTGTCAGGAAGTCGTTTGTGAAAGTATTTGTATGGAGTGTAGCCATGTATGGAAGTGAAACATGGACGATAAATAGTTTGGACAAGAAGAGAATAGAAGCTTTCGAAATGTGGTGCTACAGAAGAATGCTGAAGATTAGATGGGTAGATCACATAACTAATGAGGAGGTATTGAATAGAATTGGGGAAAAGAGGAGTTTGTGGCACAACTTGACAAGAAGAAGGGACCGGTTGGTAGGACATGTTCTGAGGCATCAGGGGATCACAAATTTAGCATTGGAGGGCAGCGTGGAGGGTAAAAATCGTAGAGGGAAACCAAGAGATGAATACACTAAGCAGATTCAGAAGGATGTAGGTTGCAGTAAGTACTGGGAGATGAAGAAGCTTGCACAGGATAGAGTAGGATGGAGAGCTGCATCAAACCAGTCTCAGGACTGAAGACCACAACAACAACATCATGCCCTTTCATCATGGCGGACGGAAGAGATAATAGGATTATTTACGATGAATGCGCGGACGTCTTGGCTGACGTTCCGGGCGACTTGACCGATTGGGAAGAAGACATTGGATATCAAAAAAATGATAGTGAAGCAGAATCGTAGGAAGGTAGTGAAATACGTCCAAGAATTCGGCGAACACTACGGTTGCCTACTGATTCGGCTGAATCAGATGAAGAAGACAGTGCAGAGTGGTCAGACTTTGATTTACCGAGGACCAATAATAAATTTGAAGGATCCCCGGGTCCAAACATATTACCCAAAGATACACAGAGCGTCGAGGATATGTTAGGATTATATATTAGGAACGATCTATTTTAATATATTAGCAACGAAACCAACAAGTAATACAGTCAAAATTGCAATAGAAGGAAACTGGACTAAAAAAAATGCCAAGTTTGTCTACGATACGGGACCCGAACGTAGGAAATGGTTTGGGCTTGCTATCCTTATGGGAATTGTAAAAAAAAAAAAAAAGAAAGGATCGATGATTACTGGTCAACGAATCCGTTGACAGACACACCGATATTTTGCAAAACGATGTCCCGTAACCGATTCAGACAAATATTATCGTTTTTACATTTTTCCAACAGCAGCAATAAACTAGATAACGCCGAGCGGCTTGTCAAAGTGCAATTAGTAATTGATTATTTTTCCAAAAAGTTTAAAGAAACGTTTCATCTAAGTAAAAACATCTCAGTTGATGAAGGAATGGTGCCGTGGCGTGGACGGTTAAATTTTAAAGTTTACAATCGGTCGAAAATTACGAAATATGGCGTACTCATTCGGATCCTGTGTGATTCGAGTACGGGATACATTTCCTCATTCAAGATATTATTTTTCGGCGCTGGACAGCCTTTAGCAAAAACAGCGATGGAACTATTGACACCTTGATGGAAAGTGGTATCACTTCTGCATGGATAATTATTATAACAGTGTAGAACTTGCAGAGAGGTTGCCTGAAAAGAAAATTCAAGTTTGTGGAAAGGACACGACAAAATAGAGGATTTCCGGCAACTTAAAGCGCGCAAAAGTCAATGTATTTGAAGCTTGTCATAAACGGAAAGGTGAGAAGCGGCCGGCGACAATCCAAGCAATCCGAATTGGCGCTGCCGGCGCCAAGCGAATAAATTTGTACGAGACGTGCGGACGGCAAAGTGTTAATATCACTACAGCCGACATATTCGTCACGAGACTATTCAGCTACTGTGTTGACATGTAAATGATTATTTAAATAAAAAAGCTTATTAATATTAGATTGTTGAATAAGTATGTAGCGTTTTTGTTTTGCAGCCAGTCGGTGTGGCCGAGCGGTTCTAGGCGCTTCAGTCTGGAACCGCGCAACCGCTACGGTTGCAGGTTCTAATCCTGCCTCGGGCATGGATGTGTGTGATGTCCTTAGGTTAGTTAGGTTTACGAAGTTGTAAGTTCTAGGGGACTGATGACCTTAGAAGTTAAGTCCCATAGTGCTCAGAGCCATTTATTTATTTTATTTTTTTTTTTTTCATTTTGCTATTCCGGCTGCTACGGGCTTATTTATCGATTGTCATTTTTTATTTATACTCCACTGTCACTGTTTGACTCTCCTTATTGTCGTTTTGTCATTTGGAGGTAGTGAGTGGAGTTGCAGACGCTAGAGAATGGAGTGTTAAGTGGATAATACGGAAATTTCCGACATGTTCAAGATCAGTAGAGGGGTGAGAGAAGTGGAGGCTGCCAGAAACATTTGCGCAGTGTACGGAGACAACGCAATTGGACAGAGCACGGCAATAAAATGGTTTTCTCGTTTTTAGGAGGATAGTTTTGAGATTAGTAATTCTCCACGTTCTTCGGGGTTCGACGAAGATCTTTAAACGCGTTAATCGACAACGATCCATATCAGTGTACTCGAGAAATGGCATATGTGATGCAGTGTGATCGTTCCACCATTGTGTGACGTTTGCATGTACACTTCAAAAATTGGGTGTGTGGGTACCGCACGCCCTAATACAAAATCACAAAACTCAGCAGGTGACTATATGTGCATCTCAGCATCCTCGTCGTCAATTGGCTCGTCAACGACACCGACCATTCCTATCCTGTATCGTTACTGGTGACGAGAAATGGTGTCCTTACGCTGACATAAGGAAAAATAAAGGAATGGTTGAGCCCAAACAAAGCAGCAACTCCCCGTACATCCACAAAACATGATTTATTCGTCTGGTGGAACATCGACTGTGTGATGTACTACGAATTGCTTCCCCGAGGTGTCACAAATCCACCAGGGAGATTTCAGCCTTCCTACAACTGTCCAAGTCGACTGTTGTTGATATAGTACGTATGTTTTTGGATAGGGTCCGCCTTCAGCAAAACACAATTTTGTTTGTTAACCCGAACATGTTTCACTGCAGTTTCTGCATCTTCAGTGGGCTTTTATTTTATGGCTGTTAAAGATAAAGAATGTTCTTTACTGTTTGTATACATGTAACCATTAGTTTTTAAATCGTAATTACAGATATTTGAAAAAAAAGCACATAAAATTATGAATTCGTACCTTGTTACCACATGGTGTGGTTTTTCTGATGTATTGTGTTTCTACAGCGACTGTTTTGTTCCAGAGTTTGTCATCTGCAACCACTTACACCTAAAGTAGATAAATTGTTTAAGCCAAAATTACGATTTGAAAATTGTTATTTCTTTGCCTGAAATTAATTAATTCTATGTGTGTGTGTGTGTGTGTGTGTGTGTGTGTGTGTGTGTGTTTGTGCCTATTTACATTTATGTTTTACTTACGTTTTCTTTTTCCTCTTCTTCATCACTGTCAAAGAGTATATATAGAGTTGTCACTGTCACTGTTTACCAGCTGTAAAAATAAACATGGAGGGCTGTGGAACAGTTGAAGGTGTAAAAACAAGATGGCTGACACCGGAATAGTTGAAGGTGTTCCTGTCGGTTGTTCTGAATCTTTCAGAGGTGACTGTGAAATTTTGTGTGTGTGTGTGTGGTGAAAAGGGAGAGAGAGAGGGAGAGGAGAGAGAGAGAGAGAGAGAGAGAGAGAGAGAGAGAGAGAGAGAGAGAGGGAGAGAGAGAGAGAGATAGAGAGAGACAGTAGGTTTTAGGTTTTTTTTTAATATATAATTGTGAAATCGAAACGAGAAGGAATAACCACAGCTAAAGGAAAACTGTGCCGACAGTTACGGACGTCTAGCGTTGCGGAGATTGTAGGAAGTCGCATTAAATCAGTGAACACTATCACTCTTGAGTTTCAGAGTAGTACCAGCAGTCCATCTAGCGCAATGTGTGTGTGTAAGGAGTTAAAAAGAATGGTGTCCAGTGGTCAAAGGGCTCGTTATGAGACACACGTTTCTGTATTCCGTGGTAAGCGACGCTTGGGTTGGTGTAAAGAGCAACGCCACCGGAAACGAGTGCTGTGGAATGATGACTCACACAATGCTCCGTGTCATGGGGTTTAGCGAATACCTGGGGAATGTTATCTGCCATCATGTGTGCTGCCAACAGTGAAGTAAGGAGGTGGTGATGCGGTGTGGGATTGTTTCTCGTCGTTACGGTGTGGTCTCCTTACTGCGCTTCTTTTTAATTAGTCTTCTGGCTGGGTTGACGTGGCCGGTCACTAATTGTAAACTGATAGCAGCATCATCTGCAGAGGTCTGTCCGCCAAATCATTAAGCCTCGCAATACCAAAGAAGTTTTGCTACGTCGTGGCCACGTTTTGAAACTATTGTAGTAGATTCTTTTAATATATATATTCGGTTATTCCCTTTTAAGAAAGCGACTGAACTCGAGTAGGCATGATTTCTTCTTCTTTCTTCGTTCTTCCCAAATTCTCCTCATACGTTCACTGTGTTCTCTCTTGCGTTCTCCCAACCATCTTTTTCCCGTTCTGTTCTCCGTATGTTCTTGTTTAAATGCGTGTTTCTTTATGATGTTTCTAAACTGTTCTCTATTGTTTATGTTGTCTTGTGTGATTCCCAGTTCTTTAATGTCTTGTTGTTTCAGTGATCCACTTTGTCTTGTTTTTGCTCTTGTTTACTATCTCAAAGATTTGCCTTGTGAGCCTGCTTTTATTCGTCCTGCTGATGTGTCCATAAAATTTCATCCTTCTCTTTCTAATGGTGTCTGTTACTGTTTCTATGTCTTTGTAAATCTCTCTAGTTGGCCTCTTCATCCAAATTCCTTCGCGAAACACTGGTCCACATATTTTCCTCAGAATTTTTCTTTCTTGCTTTTGAATCTCACTGACTTTCGTATGACCATGAATCACTGTAGTTTCTGCAGCATAAAGTGCTTGCTTCTGGTAGGACTACTGTGCTGTAATGCCTTAGTTTCGCATTGACAGAAACAGATTTCTTATTATAGTGATTCCAACTGAGCTTTTATGCTTTTTGTAATCTGGAGATTCTATCTTTATTGGCTACTGAGTTCAGTGCTGATGGTTGGATTATCTCTCCCACATATCTCAAGTGGGCAACTTGTGCCACTTTCCCGTATTGGGTAGTAATGGGGAGGTTATCTACAGGTTTGTTTCCCATATGCTGTATTTTCTCGTAGGAGATTTGTAGCCCAGTTTTCGGTGAGATTTCGTGTAGTTTTTCCAATGCAAGTTTGGCTTCCTCTCTATTGTTCGTTAGAATGGCAAGATCGTCGGCGAAAGCCAGACACTTCACACACACACACACACACACACACACACACACAGATATATATATATATATATATATATATATATATATATATATATATATATATATAATTTCTGATACCAGAGTTGGTAATTGTGATTTTTGCAGTAAAAAGTAAGCAGAAAACTTAAGTCTTAGTAGTGTTGAACGGCTTATACACAGTGTAAATGAATGTACGTTTTGTAAGAAAATATTATATTGAACCAGAGATGGTTAAACGTATTATCGACTGTGTAGCAGCGTCGCTGCTCAGCAGCGATCGGTGATTCAAGGTGTTATGCGCAGTGTGTTAGAGTAACTTTAGATCGAGAGATGTATGCAGAACTCTCAAGTGAACAGACGTGTTGTATCTGATGTGTGATGGATATATACTTACTCGTTACGGGCAGTAATGATTTTTTTATTTGCAAAATGCTATGATGTTTGCTAACTGTAATGGGAATCTCAACAGAAGATGGAAATAATGACGGTAAAGCAAGTTGTTTTGTTACTAATGCAATGCGTGTATTCATAAGCGATCATTGAGACAATGTATAGCACTCACATCCAATGATTTTCTCAAGCTAATTGTTAATGTATAATTAGTTTATTGGCTGTGTTAATTGTGAGCATTGTTAAATTTCGAAGAGTCAGAATACACGTTTTAAAGTTAGTGCCATATTGTTTCCCACCTCAAGTCAATAGCAGTTCCCAGATACATGTCATTTTTGATTAACTATTTTTCTTAAGAAGGTATTGTCTCAATCATATTCGATTTAATTAAAATGTATGCTAAGCAAAAGCCTTACACAGTAGCTGTTTGCCAATTACACAATTTCAAGTACTAACAGTGAGCAGTGTAGACAGGGTAAGAAATTTTATTATTTCAGGGATAGCATTCATTAAGCACAGGACCAATACTTTCAAACTATTCAAGTTTTATTTTATTACCAGGGACAGTTTCAAATCAATAGTGTTGCATGAGATTCAATAGTTGTTTTACGTAAATTCATGCAGTTTTGGTTTGGTTTAAAGTTATTGACAGTTTATATTCTCAGAGCGAAATAAATTTACGTTCTTGCAGTCAGAAAAGTACAGGGCAAAGCGCATAAGAGCTAAAATACACATTCACATGCCATTCCCATTCTAACAGCGCTCATCTACATACTTTACCGTGATTTACAACAGGAATTAGGTATCATTTCATAGGTTGTACATCGTATATATGAATATTTAAAAAAGACTGAGATTGTCACGTACACCTGAGCGCTGAAGCACATTACAGTGGCGGCTGGCCGATCCTATAGCTAGGCCGGAAGGATAACCGGAAACTCTGAAAATCTTGGACGCAGCAGAGAGGAACAAGGGAGCGTTACCTAGGAAATCACGCAGGATGGTTTATTTCTGAGGATTTTTACTCTGAGAAGCGTACCACTGTTTGAATTCCTAATTAATGGGCATAGGTATTTCCTCGCAAACTTTCCGCGCTGGACGACAGAAGACTAAAATATGGTTGGTCGGCGTTCGGAAGAATCTGTTGAGAGGGAGAATAGTCCGTGGTTTCGAGGATATGATTCGCTTTCTGCAGTTACGAGGGAGGGGATCCGAGCTTTGCTGGAAAGCCAGATGGGGAGAGAATGGATCTTCCGTTTTGGGCGCACGTGTTTGACGGTCGCTCAGTATCAGCTTTTGTTGGTACAGACAGACTTGCCGTCTTTGCTCTCGGGAGATTTTATAGTTAGAACGGCTAGGCACTGTACTGTTGCGAATTTATACAATTCTGGACTTCGCCTCTGATTAGGGAGTCGTCGTTGAGTACGCATCATTCAGTGATTGAGAGCACTTCTTCTGTCTATACTTACGTAGAGACGTTATCTGAATTCCGTCCTTGTGGCTGGGAGTTCGCATTTCTCGTCTGTAGAACTCAGAGAGGAGAAGACAGTATTAGATTATACTAGTCAGAGGACCAACTTCTGCCGTCCTAGCGATTGAAAAAGTTTATTTTACGGCTGGAGTTCTTCCATCGTCGCAGACGTGTACGAGAACCATCACTCCGACGCACCAGACGCAGTACATACAGTGATATTGCTAATTGCTTCGGCTTATTAGGGCTATAAGGCTAGACAGCTGTAATCACTAAGTTTTATTTCCGCTGAGGTTGCACACCACTGTAGATCATCTTTGAGAGTAGTGTCTTCTAGTGTTTGGTATGTAGATGATGTCAGTCATCTTGCATTATTTATATTAGATTACATTATATTTAGAATAGAAAAGAAGGAACACATTTGGGCAATTGTTCAGTAACATTAGTTAGGAAATATGAACATTTGTAATGTAAAAGGGTTTTTAATGTACAATGCATGTATAAGCAGAAGCAGCAATCATAACTTTGTAGTTACTAGTTCCCTTAATCAGTCATTTATGTTTATGTTGTAATTTATATGTTAAAGAGCAAAAAGGAGGAGGAAATATCACATTTAAGAGATCCTAAGATCTGATTCAGGTGGTAGTTAGACAGGGCCAAATCTTCGTTTTCACGTTCAGTATATTCCGTTGCGCACATTCATTCTTATACCCGCCTGAAGTAGCATCCTGGAACGTAATTTCACTCATATTTCAAACGTACATATTTCACTTGTACATGTTTCACTTGGCGACAACTTCATGCACATCGAAATTCTTTTTGAAATCTTTTGAAATAAACAGTCAGGCAGCCATACGCTCTACTCTTTGTTACATAGTAAGTGTAGTCAGCAGTTTTGCGCTGCGCATTTACTAATCTGTGTCAGTTATTTCCAACAGGTTAATGGCAAATTGCTCTTTATTTCTTGTCTATTTGTTTGTTCTTTGATGGTATTTGTGCATCATGCCGTTTGAAACGATTGATAGTACTACGCGTAGTTCAGTCATGGAAAATGTCGAAAATACTCATTTGCAAAATAACTCTGTTGCAATGAATGCCAATTCTGACAATACTGCATTGACGCCAGTGGATCACAACACAGTCGATGAAAGTGCATCTTCAATGCCGAACAGTTAAAACTACACTACTGGCCATTAAAATTGCTACACCAAGAAGAAATGCAGACGATAAACGGGTATTCACTGGACAAATACACTATACTAGAACTGACATGTGATTACATTTTCACGCAATTTGGGTGCATAGATCCTAAGAAATCAGTACCCAGAACAACCACCTCTGGCCGTAATAACGGCCTTGATACCCCTGGACATTGAATCAAACAGAGCTTGGATGGCGTATACAGGTAAAGCTGCCCATGCAGCTTCAACACGATACCACAGTTCATTAAGAGTAGTGACTGGCGTATTGTGACGAGCCAGTTGCTCGGCCACCATTGACCAGTCGTTTTCAGTTGGTGAGAGATCTGGAGAATGTGCTGGCCAGGGCAGCAGTCGAACATTTTCTGTATCTAGAAATGCCCGTACAGGACCTGCAACATGCGGTCGTGCATTATCCTGCTGAAATGTAGGGTTTCGCAGGGATCGAATGAGAGGTAGAGCCACGAGTCGTAACACATCTGAAATGTAACGTCCACTGTTCAAAGCGCCGTCACTGCGAACAAGAGGTGACGGAGACGTGTAATCAATGGCACCCCATGCCATCAGGCCAGGTGATACGCCAGTATGGCGATGACGAATACACGCTTCCAATGTGCGTTCACTGCGATGACGCCAAACACGGATGCGACCATCATGATGCTGTAAACAGAAACTAGATTCATCCGAAAAAATGTCGTTTTGCCATTCGTGCACCCAGGTTCGTCGTTGAGTACACCATCGCAGGCGCTCCTGTCTGTGATGCAGCGTCAAGGGAAACCGCAGCCACGGTCTCCGAGCTGATAGTTCATGCTGGTGCAAACGTCGTCGAACTGTTCGTGCAGATGGTTGTTGTCTTTCAAACGTTCCCGTCTGTTGACTCAGGGGTCGAGACGTGGCTGCACGATCCGTTACAGCCATGCGGATAAGATGCCTGTCATCTCGACTGCTAGTGATACGACGCCGTTGGGATCCAGCACGGCGTTCCGTATTACCCTCCTGAACCCACCGATTCCATATTCTGCCAACAGTCATTGGATCTCGGCCAACGCGAGCTGCAATGTCGCGATACGATAAACCGCAATCGCGATAGGCTACAATCCGACCTTTATCAAAGTCGGAAACGTGATGGTACGCATTTCTCCTCCTTACACGAGGCATCACAACAACGTTTCACCAGGCAACGCCGGTCAACTGCTGTTTGTGTATGGGAAATCGGTTGGAAACTTTCTCATGTCAGCACATTGTAGGTGTCGCCACCGTCGCCAACCGTGTGTGAATGCTCTGGAAAGCTAATCATTTGCAAATCACAGCATCTTCATCCTGTCGGTTAAATTTCGCGTCTGTAGCACGTCATCTTCGTGGTGTAGTAATTTTAATGGCCAGAAGTGTACCTTGAATTTTGCTCTACCTGCCGATGTCGCAATTAATCTGACGGCAAATCCCACAAATGCGGAAGGCACTGATACACATACATCCCATATACAAAATTTGCACTCTGATCGTGTATCTTTAGAATCCAGTCAAAATGGCAATACCCAAACCTCAATAGGCATGTCAAATGCTGACACTGTTGAACAGTTTACTCAAAATACTTTAATCACTGATAGTCAATTATCGTATAATATTATTATGATGATGTGTCAACAAATTATGGATCGCAATAAAAAGTCACAGCAGAAACAAGATGATCGTTTCATTCAAATTAGTGACGCGATGAACCAACAAATGCAAAAACAAGTGGTACTGACATACACTATAGAACAACAAACTAACGTATGTTTTGAACAACAAGAAAAGCGACTTAATGAAAGCCTCAATCAACAGATAGAGGCTTGTAACCAATTTCATGAGGTAGTTACACTTCCAATCCAAGCACGAAAAGAGACCATTCACTAACAGAACGAAAAAATCGAATAGATACGCGAAACTCTCCGTCACGAACAATATGGAATAAGCAAAAACGTTATATATTATGTAGAAAAATACATAGACAATTGCTACAATAACGTTTTCGGCGATCTTGAAACCGTATAAAACACGAACATACTGCTTCAAAGCGGTTTTACAGAGCATAAAACACAAGTAGAAACTTGTTTGAGTCAACAACACGAAAAACACCAAGAAGACATATAGTCACCAGTAGACTTGAACAATTATAAAATGATACTGATTCTACCGTAGTCAAGTCTGACATACGCAAACTTAACATGTGTTCACTGAAGCTGCAGAAACAGATCGACGAAAATTACACCAACAATTACTGCTCAAATTTCATCACTTACAGAGAAACCTGATGGTCTTTGGAAGGGAGTAGAAATTTTAGAAAATAATACCGATACTAAATCTGAAGACACATTGCCTTCTGCTTTCATTCAGTCTGAACAATTTCAGTTTATGAACTGTGCTGGTAATGAGCTGATCTCACACAGCAATGCACTGAATCATAAAGTTAACAACTTGCACCATGAAACTCCCACGTTAAAAGATCACACATCAAAAAATCAAGTACATAGTGACCTCTAATATAATCAGGCAGAACAATTAGACATTACACCACTAGAGCACAATCTTGGCCGATCATGACGTGTGAGAGATTAAACGCGGAACAACGTCCGCAAAACTCATTTTTTAACAGTAATGAACCGACAAAAAATTCCTACACGATGGTTTCGATTACAAGCATTTCTCGTCAGTACGTAAATACAAAGTATTCCTCAATAACAAAAAAGATCTCCATCCCTTCTCGTTAACGGCTAATTGGCCTATTACCCATAAACTGGAATTCATTTGCAGTATTTTGGTTGGCGAGCCCGCCACCAGGCTGTGCCCTATTGCAAGACAATGCCACTCATTAGAAGAATTTCAAAATGCCTTTTTGTCAGTTTATTGGTCCGAAGTTACACAACGAGGAATTACACATGAGTCAGTTTAACGTCCTTTGATAATGCTAACTTCTCAAATATTACGCAATTTTTTGAACATATCGTTCAACAAAATCAGCGCCTTAACGAGTCATTTCGTCAATCAGCGTTAATACATTTATGCATCTGTAAATTACCTCGTTCATTACGAGTCTCCCTGTTAACGGGCAACAAAAACAAAGGATTCCTGCATTCCGCGAACTTTTACAACTTTCGAAAGTAGAACATTGCGACTATTCCTTTGTCAATAAAAATTTCTCCCAAAACAGCAACAGTAATAACACGTATGGATGTCAAAACTCCTCAGGACATTTTAATTACAGACATCATAAGAGGTTTAGCAATAGCAATAACTTTTAGAACGATTTTAATAATCAGTATTCACAAAACCAACAACAGTGCCAACAGTTTGGTAGCAACAACCAAAATTTTCACCAACAAAACCAGCAAGTTGGAAATTCCGGACAACAATATTCTCAGCAAGGTCAACCCAACTTCAATGGTTCGCCGGCAAACTTTAATGAACACGTAGTAGCATAGCAATAATATTTTTTAAAAAATGGCTCTGAGCACTATGGGACTTAACTTCTGAGGCCACCAGTCCCTTAGAAATTATAACTACTTAAACCTAACTAACCTAAGGACATCACACACATCCATGCCCGAGGCAGGATTCGAACCTGCGACCGTGGCGGTCGCGCGGTTCCAGACTATAGCGCCTAGAACCGCTCGGCCACACCAGGCGGCAATAATACTTCACCACGAAGCAATAATTTCTTGTATAGGAAGCAGACATTTCATTAGAACCGAAATGTTTCGTATCAGACTAATTAGAGCAACAAACGAAAAGGCCATAGTCAGAATTTTCAGCATAATAATCGCATTTTTTCCAGAATCAAGGACAATTTAAACGAAAACCTCCACTTGTTCGGAATGAACCTGACGTACGTCTACACCCACCTCAAACCCTAATGACCACAATAGCAGAACTGTACAATTTATTGAGAAGCTTCGACAAGTAATCAAATTCGAAATATTACGTGACTAGAGGACAACCCCGTTGCTTTACACTTCAACGACGATCAGCAATTAGAACCTCACGAAATAGTAACTGAAAATGTAACCACTTTCGATGACACTGAAGAAAAGAATCAGACTATGAAGGCAGCTTCACATCTCATCATTGAAATACAAATAAGTACACATAAATTTACTGCTGTGATAGATTCAGGTCCGCCTGTTACAGTGGTAAGTGATGCTTCATTTAATAAGTGTGACCACAATAATTCCTGTCTGACTTTTCCACTGAGCAAAAAAAAAAAAAAAAAAAATCCAATAAGGGCGTCGACGTACAACTTCAAACACTCTCCACCGACATAATTTTAGGTATGGACTCTCTTATCGAACATAAAGTTATTTTGGATTTCAAAAACTACTACCTCATTTTAAATGAAAATGACAAGGAGGTTGCTTCGGAATTTCACCAAAATTTATCATCTGAGGAACAAAAAGTCAATAGAATTCAACTTATTTCTGTCACCAAAAATATGCATAGAGAACAAGTCAAACAGGAGCTTCAAATCATGCTCGACCAAGGTATTATAGAACCAGCTATGAGTCGGTACGTAAATCCACCTTTTGCATGGACGCTTATTTGCATTGCAATAATATACCACACGATATGGAATCAACGTTGAACCAACAATTACCAACAAGGTAAGTGAAAGCCAAGCAACAACTGATGATGAAAAAAATGGTTCAAATGGCTCTGAGCACTATGGGACTTAACTGCTGTTGTCATCAGTCCCCTAGAACTTAGAACTACTTAAACCTAACTAACCTAAAGACATCACACACATCCATGCCCGAGGCAGGATTCGAACCTGCGACCGTAGCGGTCACGCGGTTCCAGACTGTAGCGCCTAGAACCGCACGGCCATTCCGGCCGGCAACTGATGATGAACGATGACAATTACATGACTTTTACTACAGCATTCACGAGTCTTTGATAACATTCCAAGTACTATGACAGATTTCTTATATGAATTTCAGGTCAAACCTCACGAATCTCTCAGATCAAAATATTATTCCATAGCATTTATTTATAGAGCCATGCTCGGCTTAGGAGATGAGAACCAGCTCTTTGTCAAGACATAAGTCCATTACACATCGTTATTAAAAAGAATGGATCATTACGACTTGTTCTCGATTCACGCCAAATCGAGGACATTATAGTAACGGAAACTCATCGACCACATACTTTAGTCCACTGGACCTGACGGGATACCAATTCGATTCTACACAGAGTACGCGAAAGAACTTGCCCCCCTTCTAACAGCCGTGTACCTCAAGTCTCTAGAGGAACGGAAGGTTCCAAATGATTGGAAAAGAGCACAGGTAGTCCCAGTCTTCAAGAAGGGTCGTCGAGCAGATGCGCAAAACAATAGACCTATATCTCTGACGTCGATCTATTGTAGAATTTTAGAACATGTTTTTTGCTCGCGTATCATGTCGTTTTGGAAACCCAGAATCTACTCTGTAGGAATCAACATGGATTCCGGAAACAGCGATCGTGTGAGACCCAACTCGCTTTATTTGTTCATGAGACCCAGAAAATATTAGATACAGGCTCCCAGGTAGATGCTATTTTCCTTGACTTCCGGAAGGCGTTCGATACAGTACCGCACTCTCGCCTGATAAACAAAGTAAGAGCCTACGGAATATCAAACCTGCTGTGTGGCTGGATTGAAGAGTTTTTAGCAAACAGAACACAGCATGTTGTTATCAATGGGGAGACGTCTACAGACGTTAAAGTAACCTCTGGCGTGCCACAGGGGAGTGTTATGGGACCATTGCTTTTCACAATATATATAAATGACTTAGCAGATAGTGTCGGAAGTTCCATGCGGCTTTTCGTGGATGATGCTGTAGTATACAGAGAAGTTGCAGCATTAGAAAATTGTAGCGAAATGCAGGAAGATCTGCAGCGGATAGGCACTTGTTGCAGGGAGTGGCAACTAACCCTTAACGTAGACAAATGTAATGTATTGCGAATACATAGAAAGAAAGATCCTTTATTGTATGATTATATGATAGCGGAACAAACACTGGTAGCAGTTACTTCTGTAAAATATCTGGGAGTATGCGTGCGGAACGATTTGAAGTGGAATGATCATATAAAATTAATTGTTGGTAAGGCGGGTGCCAGCTTGAGATTCATTGGGAGAGTCCTTAGAAAATGTAGTCCATCAACAAAGGAGGTGGCTTACAAAACACTCGTTCGACCTATACTTGAGTATTGCTCATCAGTGTCGGATCCGTACCAGATCGGGTTGACGGAGAAGATCCAAAGAAGAGCGGCGCGTTTCGTCACAGGGTTATTTGGTAAGCGTGATAGCGTTATGGAGATGTTTAACAAACTCAAGTGGCAGACTCTGCAAGAGAGGCGCTCTGCATCGCGGTGTAGCTTGCTCGCCAGGTTTCGAGAGGGTGCATTGCTGGATGAGGTATCGAATATATTGCTTCCCCCTACTTACACCTCCCGAGGAGATCACGAATGTAAAATTAGAGAGATTAGAGCGCGTACGGAGGCTTTCAGGCAGTCGTTCTTCCCGCGAACCATACGCGAGTGGAACAGAAAAGGGAGGTAATGACCGTGGCACGTAAAGTGCCCACCGCCTCACACCGCCAGGTGGCTTGCGGAGTATTGATGTAGATGTAGATGAACTTTTACAGAAATTTCATGGTACATCTGTTTATCCAGCACTAGAGCTAAAATCGGGTTTTTGGCAAATGGAACTTCACCCCAGCTGTAGAAAATACACGGCATTTTTCTGTTTTGGTAATTGCTCTCTGTTTGGAATCTGCCATTTGGTTTGAAAATATCTTCTACTGCATTCATATGAGGATGAACACAGTAATACCAGGGAATAGAAAGACAGAATAACCATGTATGTTGATGACATTTTAATTGTGGAACACACTTGATCTGACAATGACAATACTCTTCAAGCTTTACTTCAGACATTTCTTTCAGCAAGGCCTCACAGTTAATCTCAGTAAATCCCACATCTGTAAAGCTTCTATTAAATTCCTAGATCTTGTCAATTTGCCGACAGCATAGCACCCGATCCACAAAAACTTCAAGCAATTCGAGGTAATGCGATTCCTATTGCAAGAAAGCAACTTCGTAGCTTCCTAGAACGGATCAACTTTTTCGTCGCTTCGTTCATGATTCCGCATTGGATATACCGATATTATGTCAATTAACATGCGAAAATACTCTCCGGACATGGTATGAACAAGCTTTTACTGGATTCTTGAACCTTAAGCATGCACTCTTGAATGCACCGATACTATCACACCCTAACCCCACTAAGAACTTTCCGACCACCACTGACAGTTCCAAAACAGCACTCGGCTTACACATTTTCCAAGAGTTGGAGACGTTTTCTGTCGTTTGGGCTTTTACTAAATTTAGACACTTTTTGTATGGAATACATACCACTGTTTATTGACCACCGTGCTATTGCTTTATCCCATTCTCTTACTACCAGACATCAAGACAGTGCCACACTTTTTGCCAAACTAATTACAGTATTTTGTACATACAGCAAATGGCATTTGTAAATTTTATTTCTTCATCTCCTAAAAACATTTTCAAAGAACAGGATAAAGACAGTATGTACAAAAATATTAAGCAGCATTGGCATGACAATACCAAATCAACAATCAATCACTGCTACTTAGTACGTAACAATATTCTCTTTCGACGTATACATCTACATGGCGACAATTGGGTCTTATGTATACCTGAAGATTTAGTCAACAAATTAGTTTGGTTCACGCACTTAAGTTACGCACATTATGGTTCACGAAGGTGTTTCCTCATTCTCAGACAAAACTGTTACTTTGCAAATATGAAAAATGTATACGACGTGTACTAGCAACATGCAAGCTTTGTCAGCAAGCGAAATGATCGACGATTTCTCATCTCGCTCCATTATATCCCATTATACCAATAAAATTACGTCATATGGCCACCGTAGGTATCTATGAACCAATTACCAGATGCAAAAGAGGATTTTCTTATATTTTCGTAGCAGTAGAACTAATTTCTAAGTTACCGTTACATAAAGCTACAGCTAAAACTATTTCAGCAGCTTTCATAAAAAAATTTCTTACTGCTTTCTGGTCGTGTACAAAATGTTATTTCTGATAATTGACCACAATTCAGATCAGCTATGTGCACACGTACTATGAAAGCTAGTAAGATTACACCTATATACCTATCCAGTTACCATGCTTCATAAGAATCTATCTGAACGCATTATGTCGTCTGTACTAAGGAACACGCCGACTGGGATAAATGTATCTACACATTTCAAGAAATTATTAACTCCAGTCCAAATGATTCTACATTGTTGTCTCCGTACATGGTTTTAAAGAATGTTGAACCGCCGAACAAAAGTAAGAAATTAGTAGCATTTCCTGCTTCACGGCGACTACGTCACCATGAAGTCATTGTCATTGCAGTCAATAATGTTAAGCGTGCAGCTGAGCGAAGAAACAAACAACAGAAACAGGTGAGTCGTCTCCACTAATTTAAAATCGGTCAAAAAGTAATTAGTACATACTCATAATCTTTCCAGGAAAGTCAAAAATAGGTGCAACAAGTTCGAGTTGGTGTGGAGTAGTCTGTACAGAATAAGACATATTCCACATCCAAATGTTGTTCATGTAGAAACTTTGCGTACGAAATAGTCACGAGGGAACCATCATATCAGTAATGTAAAACATTTTACTGACTGAAAGCATTTTCTTCCTGAGTGAGACGATATTTGATACTACACTGTCACAGTGTGATATAATAATTCCTTTTGCATTCCACTATGTAGTACGTATTTGTTATTTGTCTGGCAACTTTTTTCCATTTCATGTACTGCTATGTGTTTACAGATAGCCGCCTTTTACATAGAGACAAGATTTCACATGTTTACTGGGTATTGTCATTACTATTTAATCATCATGCTCATTCACTGTGCCGGCCGGAGTGGCCGAGCGGTTCTGTGCGCAGGTTCGAATCCTGCCTCGGGCAAGGATGTGTGTGATGTCCTTAGGTTAGTTAGGTTTAAGTAGTTCTAAGTTCTAGGGGACTGATGACCTCAGAAGTTAAGTCCCATAGTGCTCAGAGCCATTTGAACCATTCACTGTTTCAGAACAAGTTGTTACCATGTAAAGTAAATTAAAAAGAAATAAACATACATACATTTTGAAGCATCGAGGATATGCAACACATTAATGGAAAAAGAACGAAACAAGTACAACAAAGGTCATCCATTTTCATATACCAACTGATTTTTTTCTTGCAGGTTTAACAGGAAACAAAAAAGTATAAGCTTAATGATCACATCCATATACTACAAACTCATTAATGTGCTGTCACTAAACAATTCTGTTTCAGCATACTAGATGAATATTATAGCTGTACCAAAAATGACATGTACTAACGATTTTTCTATGTTTGCTAGATAGCTATAAGTTTCAATTTGATTATCATAATATTTTGTGAAGTAATAGAAATGGAGACACAATGATGTTCTATTAACAATAATAATGATTGTATCTGAATAATAAGGTACAGAAAGGTCATGACACAGAGATCACACTATTATAATGAGAAATGTTTTATGATAATAAGAAGTTAATGAAAACACAATAATGGATTAGTGAGGTACAGGTACTATTTTTTAACTATTGTAGAATAACATGGTATTACTTGGTACACACGTATATCACTCCTTGTATTATAAAGACAAGATTTACTTTTGAAATGTAGAGTAGCATGCATGTTCCGTTTGATACACTGCATTTTTCTGAACTAATGATGTTTTCACATATATGTACACTGACGTTTAGCACCTGCTGATATTACTTTTGCTTGCATTAAATATGCTCTTAACAATTCCAGTGTAATAATTTCCTCATACTTTACAGATACAATGCGCCAGTTCTTATCACACTTTTTTTTCCTTTCTATGCTCTGCAATCTATGCTTATACTATTTGCTTATAATTGTTAAGTCATAATAATTTCTTTACCATTTTCATATCTACGCTTAGAGCCGTCTTCTGCTCACACGTTTTTATCTTGCTTTATTTTGACTGACCAATTTGATGACTATGGATGGTGATGATTTTCTTTTGCAGCAAAAGTGCTCTTTCCTTTGCCTTACTCCCACTTTTTCCAGTAGTTTTGTGCATTCTTTACATCTGCTGTTATTATTTTATTTTCACTTCTCTTTATAAGATATATTACTTATGTATCGTCAATATCTGCAACAAATACCATTTTCAAATCTCATGTGCTATAGAGATATTCTACTATAGTGATCTTTCTTATGATCTCTGACACCATATCGACTGATTAATTATGAACTATGTATTTTTTGATTTATTACTGTCTATCTTCATCTACTGTTTTCTAGAATTAACGCCTGTATACATTAATTTTTCAAGTCTACTTACTGGCACAGCCACTGTTACTGTATATGTAACCACTATTTGTCTGCTGACAATCACTACCAGTAAATGTATTTATCACAAGCTTAGCACTAGAATAGCTCAACTATGAGTCTAAAACATACTCTATATACCATGTTGTTAGATAATGCACTATAAACACAATTTCTCACCTGTATAGTGGTGGCGCTGCCATAAACAGTGCAGGTGTTACCTGCATAAGTTTAGGATTTTTTAAAGTATCCACTACTGTCATACTTTGCAACCTTAAAAGCATTTAATGTCTCTTTAAGTCCTATTTTATCGTCATTCTATTGTCCATTTCTACCTTAGCCACTGAAATGATCATGAAACATACATTTACTTGTCTGCAACAATATAAATAGATGCAGGCTTACTGATGTCGACGATAATACATTAAAAATGGGAGAGCTGTGATGATACTATTTACTGCACTCACAACTGTACTAGGCAGCACTTAATATGTATTTGGCTGAGTTGTCATTGTGTACCATATCTACTGCTGTCACCAGTGAGTCTACTCAATGCCAAATCTCACTGCTTTGACATACCTAGTGAAGTTCGAAAAAAGTATTCAAAGTAACATGATTTAGAAATATAATCCTCTGGTGAAGAAATATGAACCAATGTCTATGGGTCGTCGATTTGCAGACCATCCAGACTGTAACTTTACCTCAAACATCACTGCACTACATTAGAACATTGTTTTATAAAACAGATCTGAAGATGGTCATTATAGGCCGAAACCGGTAACCTGTTGACAAAAAATTTTGTGACCATGGATGTAAAGTAAAGGAAATTTAAACATGACTTTAGCCTTGCCTTTTTCACTCTTTACTTTATATTTCATACTCATGATATAGCTACAGTATGCTTCATACAACAATGCCTATGATTAGTCATAGCTATGGAAATGAGCATTATAACAGACACTCGATCTCACATACTAGATCACGTTGGCACTAAATTTCTTAACAAGTTTGTAAATACTTAGTAATGTTTGTCTATAACTCTGTATAGTATAACCCAGGTTGTTTTAATTCCCATGCACTTTGTAAAGAGCGAGTTGCTCATACTATAGTGTTTTTCTTATATATGAGGCTACATTTTAAAGTTTCATAGTGCACATGAGCAATATCATACCAGACTATTTGTATATTCATGATTTCTAACCCACAGGTGCTAGATGATTAAAGAAAATGCTTCACAGATTAACTGTGATACTTTTATGCTATTTGAAGAGTCAGAAGCTCACATACATTAGTATTTCTTTATTAATTATCTCTTTCATGCTACATTTCCGAACTTTTATCAACCTATACTTCTGTAATGTTAAGAATTTGTTGCGTTATTACGGCCAATTGCCATTACAACCCTGAGAAATTCTTTAGAAGGAGGCAGCAGGATTATGAAAGGAGTATACACAGTTTATGCAAATTTTGTAAGAAAATTTTATAGTGAACCAGAGATGGTCAAATGTAGTATCGATTGTGTAGTAGCATCGCTGCTCAACAGCGATCGGTGATTCAAGATGTTATGGGCAATGTGTTAGAGTAACTTTAGATCGAGAGATGTGTGGAGAACTCTCAAATGAACAGATGTGTTGTAGCTGATGTGTGATGGATATGTACTTACTCGCTATGGACATTAATGATTTTTTTATTTGCAAGATGCTATAATATTTGCTAATGGTAAAGGGAATCTCAACAGAAGTTGGAAATAATTAAGGTGAAGAAAGTCATTTTGTTACTAATGCAATGCGCGTATTCGTAACTAATGATTGAGACAATATAGTACTCACATCAAATGATTTTGTGAAGCTAATTGTTAATGTGTAATCAGTTTATTGAGTGTGTTAATTGTGAGCATTATTAATTTTCAAAGAGTCAAAATACAAGTTCTAAAGTTAGTGTCATATTGTTACTTAACCTAAGTCAATTGCAGTTCCCAGATCCATGTCATTTTTGATTAACTAATTTTCCCAAGAAGTTCTTCTCTCAAAGTTCTTTACAGTTTACATTCTCGCTGCTAAATTAAATGTACATTCCCACAGTCCGAAAAGTACAGGGCAAAGCACATAAGCGACGAGATAAAATACATGTTCACATGCCATTCACATTCTAACAGTTGTGTTTCAGACTCCTGTCAGTTACGTAATTTCTGTCATATTTCAAACATACATGTTTCAGTGTATGTGACTTGTCGCAACAAATGTCATATTCATCTTTTCAAGTTCAGAAGTTATGTTGTGAATTAAACATAACTACAATAAAAAATTTTGTATTTCTTAAAAAATTTTCAGTGGTGTACACTACTTATACATCAGTATATATTTTAAAAAGAATGTTCTTAATACAAGTTAACAACTACTAACCAATTTCGTTTTTCTTAATTTTGTGGTGAGCACGAAGTATCGCCCCTCTCCCCCTCCCATGACAGCCAATGTTGTGGAAAAAGTGTGTATTGCTATGGTTAATATACAAAATGAAAAACAAGGTAAGCCCCGTGGCAGCGTTAATTTTGGTTGGAGGGCATACCACTCCACTGACGCCACTAACAACTTGTACGGCCTATATCGATCCTGGTCACATTCCAGGGCTAGAGTCATTGGCCAAGGAGGGTATTGTTTGAGTTTGGCGGGCCGTGGTACCGGAGTTAGTGGCACACCACGTGGCTGGCGAGTTGATTTTTGTGCCACTCCTGTTGCGTGGGCGTGGAGCTTGTGGAGCCCCGAGTTGTTAAGCTGGCCACAGACAAAGTTGTGTTGATAGCGGCGAGTTGCGGAAAGGACAGCAGACGCCGCGTGCAAGCACTGGGCCAACTTTCGATGCTTAAACATTACGCTACGTGTACATTACCTGCACGGATTGGAGGCAATAACACCCCAGCTTCGTATCCTACGCACCTGAGTGGAGCGATGATGTGTTATTGGTACTTGTTATCGTAAGCCCATGGTTCTGGTAATGTTAAACAGACTCGTAATTACGCCTTCGACTGATTGTGTTGATGGCCACCGGTCAGTGTAACTGATTTCAATCTGATTGTTCCAGATCATATTCATTGCAAGTGTATGAATACTCCCTGTTGCAAAATAGTTGATGTAATTGGGACTGCTATATTGGTTGTGTCAACGGCAATGCACTGTTAAGAGAGGGTGTGCCCTGATATTTAGATTTGCAGATGGTTGTAATTCACGTCGTCAGTTTTCATATAATATTAAGCAGCGTCAAGCTTGTGACTTGTATGTCTAGCTACTTCCGAAATAAGTTAATATTTCCTAAATCTTATATATTATAGTTAGCAGCTTTATTTGAACAGATTACTGTTTCGTTTCTGATGCATGTTGGCAGAGTAGTTCTGGCAGTGGCCGACGCATCTCTGTTTCCTGGGCCCAGAGCAGAGACGTGATTTCTTCTTGCTACAACGACACTTCCATCGTCGCACGATGTCTAGGTTTGCCCACAGCCAGTTGCCTTATCAGCTGCCTCATTTAGCTCATGTCAAGTAAATTTGTCGTTTTTGTATGTGCCATGGCGGAGTGTCGCCCAATTAATTCCGGAACCCTTGATGTATTCAGATATTGGGAGTTGAGCAAGCGCACAAGCATTAAGGTGTGTTCTGCAAGTCCGAAGTTCCTTGTGATTGTATTTGTCCTTTAACAATTTGTTTAAATCTCGCAGGCCCTAGTTTGCTACCTCTGGAGCGTGTGAAGTTTTAAAGGCTTTTACTTATGAGTATGAACTGCTGTGTTTTTTATCCGTAGTCACTAGCTAACTCCAGTCATTGTCAAACTTACGTGCTTGCTGCCAGTTTACTATGATAACTGGTTGCTGTAATTTGTTACCTTTCTTGTATTTTGGGTGATTGTGCACTCTATGGCTTAAGGGATATTATTAAGGTTTATAAATTAAGGGCTTTCCAACAGCCGCAATCAGCGGTCTCACTTGTTATCCTTCTATATTTTCGGTGGGCGCTGTCTATTTGTTTAAAGTTTCATCCATACTAGGGAATCGTTAGTACTTTTAGTAGAAGTCACTCGTAATTCATTTTACAGGTAAAATTCAGTTTGTTGAATCACCTTGCACTCACACCTAGTTGGTGTGACATATTGCTTGCTTACGGCGTTATGTATATTCCTGCTTTTAAGCCCTGTTCTCAATGGTTGATGAATTCATCAGATAAAATCATCGTATGACACAGACATAGGTCTCAGGTAAGTATGGCATATCCCGAGAGCTTATACAGGCTATCATTACAGACCTGCAGTACAGAAAACTGTGAGCAGGGTGGGAGCATCGAATGCTCACTCGTTACGTACAACAAATGAGTTTGGACACGTGTCAACAATTTCCTTTCGTTTTGAGCGTGACGGTGATGGGTACCGCAACAACGTTGTGACATTGACGAGAGCAAGGTTCACCATTTTGACCTCACCAAAGGAGTTCCAACGCAAAGGATCGCCGACACCAGAATAGTTCAAGACCATGCTATGAGAAAGCAAAGTCATGCTCACAATGAGCTGGAATGTTGAAGGTATGGTGCATTTGGACTTCATGCCTAAAGGCATCATCATAAATTCTGCGAGGTATTGCTAAATCCTCAGAAAACTGAAAACACGAATTCGAACAGTGCGTCCATTAATGGAGCACTGTCTCATTCAGGATGTCAATGCCAGACCATACGCGAGCGCTGCGACATCTTCAACCATCAGACCCCTGAGATCCACTGTCATCCTTCATACACATCTTGGCACATCTGAGTTTCATCTGTTTCCAGAAGTTAAAGAACACCTTCGAGGCCTTCAATTTCATTGTGATGAAGCGATGCCACTGAGTTGAGATTGTGGCTCTGTCAACGAATACAGTAACAGTATCAACAAACTGGTCTCCCGTTGGGGGAAATGTGTTCGTTGCCAGGGTGACTATTTTCAGAAAAATCTTATCGACATCAAGAATGAAGATGTAGAATGTTAATAAAGGTTGTTTTATTTAAAAAGCTTTGAGAGTTTTCGCATAAACATTTCGGATGCATTGCTTTTTAGCACGTCCTCATATTATCATATAGTACCTAACCTCAGACGTAACTTTTTTTTACAATCGCTTGAAAATGTCTAGATCGTTTTCAGTAACACTGTACTTTTTATACGCTCAAGGATTACACTGAGTGCTGCTTTGTTAAAAATGTATCACAATTAAGTTAGAATAATGAAAGATTTCTGTCATACCATAAAGCACTTTCTCACTATGTTTTCTACTTATTGTCTGGAAAGTTTGCAACAGTGCTAGTACTAATACCTCATCCTCTTTCTCAACTCATAATCTCATTCTTTATGGACAGGTGCTGACTCGTGTTTTTAGGCAAGTCGGGAAGTTGTGGCAGACAGAATGGAAAGCAGACTCGTCCTCAGGATGTTGATGTCAGCTGAATGTACGTGTTCAATGATAGGACTTGAGAAATACAATAACTATGTCGAACTAGCTGTCTACATCTTTAAATAATTTCTTTTTAAGAAAAAATATGTAAACAAAATAGTGTTGTACACTAGGGAAAAACCGAATTAAGATGTGCTGTGTTGAACACTCTGATCTCGTTTTCGGAGGATAGAAGCTCTGATTTCTGTCCGGCAAACACAATTTAGGCTTTCCGTGATTCCACAAAACTGTTTCAGGCAAATGGCGAAATGGTTCTAACTACAAAGCCACAGCCCTCTGCACGTCCAGTCCATGTCAAATTCTGACCTTTATGTAAACCGCTATATACATCAATTGTATTTTATTGTGCTTAAACTGCAACACCAAGACATATCTTTGTAAAGGTGATCGACAAGTGAATAAAATTACTATCATCACAATTTCTACTGGCCTACTTCTGTTATCGCTTATAAAGGCTTGAAGTAGAGATAATATTAAATCTGTGTACATTACAGCATTTAATGTGTCTTTATTAAAAAAAAAGTTTCAAAAGCCTAGACCGCAATTTTCCTATATCAATTAAAGTTCAATAACTAGTTTCGGTTGCTGTCTGCAACCATCTTCAGATCGCTCAAAATATAAAAAGGCGGTGAATAGGCATTGGAAAGCATCATTAGTTGTAGTCATGCAACAACATGTATTCGTAAGTACCAAAACAATAATAGCACGCAGTTGAAAACGTACTGTGAGCATGCCAAGTTGTAGTCGGTAATTTCGCAGGTTGACGATCATATAGAAAATTGTCCAGCTGCATGAGTAGAATTTGTATAAAAAGCTCACTACTTGCAGCAGTATAACAAAGTATTGTCATGAGAGCAGTACATGCAAAGGTTCCAAAAATTGTCAGCTGTTCCTGTACTGAATTATCCTACTGAAATCAGTTCGTTAAGACGTATCTTGTCAGGCTGGTGCGTGCAGCTTTCTCATATTATCCTTCAGTTTGTACATATTCCATTAAGATTACTACGTTATACGTTCATTTGTTGTGTAAACCAGGCTACGGAACAGCTGACACTTTTTGTAACCGTTGCATGTACTGCTCTCACGATAAATCTGTTATACTATTGCAAGTAATGAGCTTTTGATACAACTTCTGCACATGCAACTGGCCAATTTCCAGTTTGACCGTCGAACTGCGAAATTACTGTGTACAACCTGGCTTGCCCACGGCGATTTTTTCAACTACGTACTGTTGTTGTTTTGGTACTTACGAATACATGTTGTTGCATAACTACAGCTAACGAAGCTTTCCAATACTTACCCACCGCTTTTCATACACTCCTGGAAATTGAAATAAGAACACCGTGAATTCATTGTCCCAGGAAGGGGAAACTTTATTGACACATTCCTGGGGTCAGATACATCACATGATCACACTGACAGAACCACAGGCACATAGACACAGGCAACAGAGCATGCACGATGTCGGCACTAGTACAGTGTATATCCACATTTCGCAGCAATGCAGGCTGCTATTCTCCCATGGAGACGATCGTAGAGATGCTGGATGTAGTCCTGTGGAACGGCTTGCCATGCCATTTCCACCTGGCGCCTCAGTTGGACCAGCGTTCGTGCTGGACGTGCAGACCGCGTGAGACGCCGCTTCATCCAGTCCCAAACATGCTCAATGGGGGACAGATCCGGAGATCTTGCTGGCCAGGTTAGTTGACTTACACCTTCTAGAGCACGTTGGGTGGCACGGGATACATGCGGACGTGCATTGTCCTGTTGGAACAGCATGTTCCCTTGCCGGTCTAGGAATGGTAGAACGATGGGTTCGATGACGGTTTGGATGTACCGTGCACTATTCAGTGTCCCCTCGACGATCACCAGTGGTGTACGGCCAGTGTAGGAGATCGCTCCCCACACCATGATGCCGGGTGTTGGCCCTGTGTGCCTCGGTCGTATGCAGTCCTGATTGTGGCGCTCACCTGCACGGCGCCAAACACGCATACGACCATCATTGGCACCAAGGCAGAAGCGACTCTCATCGCTGAAGACGACACGTCTCCATTCGTCCCTCCATTCACGCCTGTCGCGACACCACTGGAGGCGGGCTGCACGATGTTGGGGCGTGAGCGGAAGACAGCCTAACGGTGTGCGGGACCGTAGCCCAGCTTCATGGAGACGGTTGCGAATGGTCCTCGCCGATACCCCAGGAGCAACAGTGTCCCTAATTTGCTGGGAAGTGGCGGTGCGGTCCCCTACGGCACTGCGTAGGATCCTACGGTCTTGGCGTGCATCCGTGCGTCGCTGCGGTCCGGTCCCAGGTCGACGGGCACGTGCACCTTCCGCCGACCACTGGCGACAACATCGATGTACTGTGGAGACCTCACGCCCCACGTGTTGAGCAATTCGGCGGTACGTCCACCCGGCCTCCCGCATGCCCACTATACGCCCTCGCTCAAAGTCCGTCAACTGCACATACGGTTCACGTCCACGCTGTCGCGGCATGCTACCAGTGTTAAAGACTGCGATGGAGCTCCGTATGCCACGGCAAACTGGCTGACACTGACGGCGGCGGTGCACAAATGCTGCGCAGCTAGCGCCATTCGACGGCCAACACCGCGGTTCCTGGTGTGTCCGCTGTGCCGTGCGTGTGATCATTGCTTGTACAGCCCTCTCGCAGTGTCCGGAGCAAGTATGGTGGGTCTGACACACCGGTGTCAATGTGTTCTTTTTTCCATTTCCAGGAGTGTATTTTGAGCGATCTGAAGATCATTGCAGATAGCAAACGAAACTAGTTATTGAACTTTAATTGTGATAGGAAAATTGCGGTCTAGGCATCAAACGTTTTTACTTAAAAAGTTATTTAATAAACCACATGAAGACCGCCCTCTCTCCCCCTGACCATGTCAGATTTCATTCACCTGGCGTCAAAGTAGCTGGCCCTTCCTGGTGACCATTCAGCTACATATTCCTGTGCTATTTTTTAGCCATTATTCTTTAGATCAGCTATAATTTTAAGATCATATTTTAACGTTGACAAATTTGATGTTTTTATGTTCTCCATGATCAAGTATCACTCGATAGGTGAATATGAGTCCGAATAGGAGGAACTAATTGTGGTTTTAAATCGCGTTACCTGTTTTAACTACATTATCCTCAGACTTTTTTTTTTACCAAGGACGCTAATAAACCTAGACGCTGAGGATTCAAAGCCTGCAAATACATATGTCCCCACACATTACAAAATACACACATCAAAAAAAGTTTTGCATCACCTCGGTTCCGAGAGTCCCGGAACCTGCACAGAAAATTGGAATAGAGATCAACATAAACATCATTTCCGCCCTTTTTATTGCTCATGAAAACCAAACACTGCATTTTGTACCACCATACAACGAGACCTTCAGAGGTGGTGGTCCAGACTGCAGTACACACCGGTACTTCTAATACTCAGGAGCACGTCCTCTTGCATTGATGCATGCCTGTATTCGTCGTGGTATACTATCCACAAGTTCATCAAGGCACTGCTGGTCCAGATTGTCCCACTCATCAACGACGGCCGCTGTGGTCGAGCGGTTCTAGGCGCTTCAGCCTGGAACCGCGCGACCGCTACGGTCGCAGGTTCGAATCCTGCCTCGGGCATGGATGTGTGTGATGTCCTTAGGTTAGTTAGGTTTTAGTTCTAAGTTCTAGGGGACTGATGACCTCAAATGTTAAGTCCCATTGTGCTCAGAGCCATTTGAACCACACCACAAACGGCGATTCGGCGTAGATCTCTCAGAATGGTTGGTGGGTCACGTTTCCATAAACGGCCCTTTTCAGTCTATCGCCGGTATGTTCTATAGGGTTCATGTCTGGAGGATATGCTGGCTACTCTAGTCGAGCGATGTCGTTTCCTGAAGGAAGTCATTCACAAGATGTGCACGAGGGGCCGCGAATTGTCGCCTATGAAGACGAATACCTCGCCCATATGCTGCCGATATGGTTGCTCCATCGGTCGGAGGATGGCATTCACGTATCGTACAGCCGTTACGGCGCCTTTCATTACCACCAGCAGCGTACATCGGCCCCACTTAATGCCACCACAAAACAGCAGGGAATCCTCACCTTGCTGCACTCGCAAGACAGTGTGTCTAAGGCGTTCAGCCTGACCGGGGTGCCTCCAAATACGTCTCCGACAATTGTCTGGTTGGAGGCATATGCGACACTCATCGGTGAAGAGAACGTGTTGCCGGCCTGAGTGGCCGAGTGGTTCTAGGCGCTACAGTCTGGAGCCGCGCGACCGCTACGGCCGCAGGTTCGAATCCTGCCTTGGGCATGGGTGTGTGTGACGTCCTTAGGTTAGTTAGGTTTCAGTCGTTCTAAGTTCTAGGGGACTGATGACCTCAGAAGTTGTCCTATAGTGCTCAGAGCCATTTCAAGAGAACGTGATGCCAATCGTGAGCGATCCATTACGCGTGTTGTTGGGCCCATCGGTACCGCACTGCATGCTGTCGTGGTTGCAACGACGGACCTCGCCATGGACGTCGGGAGTGAAGTTGCGCATCATGCAGCCTATTGCACACAGTTTGAGTCGTAACACGACGTCCTGTGGCTGCACGAAAAGCATAATTCAACATGGTGGCGTTGCTGACATGGTTGCTCCGAGGCATAAGCCGTAAGTAGCGGTCATCCACTGCAGTAGTAGCCATTGGGCGAGCTAAGCGAGGCATGTGATCGACAGTTCCTGTCTCTCAGTATCTCCTCCATGTCCGAACTACATAGCTATGGTTCACACCGAGGCGCCTGGACTCTTCCCTTGCTGAGAACCCTCCCTTGCACAAAGTAACAATGCGGAAGCGATCGAACCGCGGTATTGAGCGTTTAGGTATGGCTGAACTACAGGCAGCCTGAGACGTGCACCTCCTTCCTGGTGGAATGACTGGAACTGATCGGCTGTCGGAACCCCTCCGTCTAATAGACGCTGCTCATGCATGGTTGTTTACATCTTTGGGCGGGTTTAGTGACATGTCTGAACAGTGTAATGGGCTGCGTCTGTGATACAATATCCACAGGCAACGTCTCTTTTCAGGAGTTCCGGGAACCGGAGTGATGCAAAACTTTTTTGATGTGTGTATTAACATGTGAAAGATAAACAAGTGTACTGTGCAGAATCTATATTTTTACAACGTATGTTCTCTAGATTTTAAATCTTTATAACTGATAATAGAATCACACCAGTGGAAACAGTCATTTACAAACAATGGTGGAACGACATGATAAGTACCTTTTGTGTTCAAAATAAGGGTATATCGTGATTTCTAATGACATAGATGTTTTAGGAATGTTAATCTGCCACCGCTCGAAGAATAATCACTCCGATAAAGTTAACTTCCTACTTTGCTGTTTTTTTTAAACCCACCATGCAGCTAAGTTGTCGATTGTCAGCGCCACCATATCTAATCTTCCGTGAGACAGTTTTGTGACGTTACTGTAACACATCGCTCTGTGATATTATTTCATTTTCTGTTGCTAATTCGCTATAACTGGCGAGTTGGGGCAATGAGTCTCAGAAAGCAGCCCTGCGCCCGCCTTGACAGATGGTTAGCCGCTGGAAGTGTCCCTACAGCCTCTGTTGTTGGCTGAGAGTCGCTGAAAATCATCAACTCGAGCTGGCCCTGCTCGGGAGAGAATAGGCAGTTCGGAGAACCCGGTTACCGATCTGGTCTTCGACTATTGAAAGCTGGGCTGGCTCCTGTGCCCCGTGGGGGCAGTGTATACCATGGCTGCCTTACAGCCCGCAGAATAATTGACACCGACATTCCTTCTTTTCTGGATGACTTCAAAAGACAGTCGCCTCTGCACCATCTCGCCAATCTGGCAGAACTCGTTGAATTCAGTCTAAAAATTCGGTTCACTCACTAGTATTACATCACTCGGGACAGAGTTCTCGGCGCGTAAGGATGACCAATCATAAAGACACACCTGTTGCCGTGTGCCAACTTCTTATTGAAAAACGTACATCTTGTACACAAAAAGAGGAAGTACTTTCCCCTGTTTTACCATGGATTTAGAACAATTCTTGCCCGTCACGTTGGCAGTAGCATCCTCTCGATGTAGAGTTTTTGAGAGCAGAGGACTCAGGGCCGTGAACTTGGATTCTGGGCACTCTACTTCGGGTCGTCGAGGGTACGGCATTATCTCCGATCACCGTTCGGCGTTGGTCGGCGCATGCTAGCTGTTTAAGCGGATGTATACTATGTGGTCAAAAGTATCCAGACACCCCCACAAATCATACGTTTTTCATATTAGGTGCATTGTGCTGACACCTACTGCCAGGTACTCCATATCAGCGACCTCAGTAGTCATTAGACATCCTGAAAGTGCAGAATGGGGGGGTATGACTTGTGTCATACGTCCGTACGCGAGATTTCCACACTTCTAAGTATCCCTAGGTCCACTGTTTCCGATGTGATAGTGAAGTGGGAACGTGAACGGACACATACAGCACCAAAGCGTATAGGACTACCTCGTCTGTTGACTGACGAAAACCGCCGACTGTTGAAGAGGTACAAAGAAGATAACTGCGAAGAAATCATCGGCAATAAAAGTACAAAAATGTTCAAGGAAATTCAGGAATACAGAAATACAAGTCGCTGAGGAACGAAATAAATAGAAAGTGCAGGGAAGCTAAGACGATATGGCTGTAAGAGAAATGTAAAGAAATTGAAAAAAGAAAAAGATTGGCTGAAGGACTGACTTAGCATACAGGTTAAAACTACCTTCGGTGATATTAAAAGCAAGGGTGCTAACATTTCAAATACAACGGGAATTCCATTGTTAAATGCAGAGGAGAGAACGGATCGGATAGGTGGGAAGAGCACATTGAAGGCCTCTATGAGGCGTAAGGGTTGTCTGATGTGATAGAAGAAGAAAGAGCAGTCGGTTTAAACGAGGTAAGGGATCCAACATTAGTATCAGAATTTAAGAGAGCTTTGAAGGACTTACGATCAAACAAGGCAGAAGGGATAGATGACATTCCATCAGAATTTCTAAAATCGTCGGGGGAAGTGGCAACGAAACGACTATTCACGTTGGCATGTAGAATGTATGAGGCTGTCGACATACCATCTGACTTTCGGAAAAATATCGTCCACACGATTCCGAAGACTGCAAGAGTTGACAAGTGCGAGAACTACTACACTATCAGCTTAACACCACATGCATCCAAGTTGCTGACAAGAATAATACACAGAAGAATTGTAAAGAAAATTGAGGATGTGCTAGATGGTGAACAGTTTGGCTTTAGGAAAGGTAAAGGCACGAGACAGACAATTCTGACGTTACAGTTCATAATGGAGGCAAGAATAAAGAAAAATCAAGACATGTTCGTAGAATTTGTCGATCTAAAAAAAGCGTTCGACAAGGGAAAATGGTTCAAGATGTCCGGAATGCTGATTAAAGTAGGGGTTAGGTGAAGGGAGAGACGGGTAATGTATAAAATCTACAAGAGCCAAGACCTAGACGACCTAGAACGAAAGGCTCGGATTAAAATGGGTGTAAGATGGGAACGCAGTCTTTCGGCCTGCTGTTCCACCTGTACATAGAAGCAGCAATGACGGAGATAAAAGAGCTGTTCAGGAGTGGATTTAAAATTCAGAGTGGAAGGCTATCAATAATACGATTCGCTGATGACATTGCTGTCCTGGGTGAAACTGAAGAACAAATACGTGATCTGATGAATGGAATGAACAGTCTAGTGAATACAGAATACAGGCTCAGAGTAAATCGAAGAAAGACAAAAGTAATGAAACGTAGCAGGAATGAGAAGAGCGAAAAATTTTACATCAGGATTGATGATAACGAAGCAGATGAAGTTAAAGAATTCTGTTACTTGGGCAGCAAAACAATTAATAACGGACGGAGCAAGGAGAACATCACAACCAGACTATCAGTGGCAAAAACGGCATTCCTAGCCAAGAGAAGTATATTGCTTCCAAACATAGGTTTTAATTTGAGGAAGAAATTTCTGAGAATGTAGTTTTGGACTGTAGAGGAAGATAGAGAGTGGAATATATCCAGCAACTAATTGAGGACGTAGGTTGCAAGTGCTACTCTGAGATGAAGAGATTGACACACGAAAGGAATTCGTAGCGGCCCGCATAAAACCAGTCAGAAGACTGATGACTCACGAACATAAATAAATGAAATAGAAATGAGTATTTGGCGTCATTGGCCGGGAGGCCTCTTACGGGGCAGGTCCGGCCGCCTTGGTGCAGGTCTTAATTAATTCGTCGCCACATTGGGCGACCTGCACGCCGGATGGTGATGAAATGATGATAAGGACAACACCCAGTCCCTGAGCGAGAAAATGCCCGACCCAGCCGGGAATCGAACCCGGGCCCCTTAGGACGGCAGTCCGTCCCGTTGACCACTTTTTTTTTTAGATCTCATTTTGTTCTATATTGTTCGTTGATTTGTTCGGGGTGGACGTCCGATGACAGCCGTTCAGGTTCTTTGTTGATCCGTTCACTCAGATTTTTATTACAGAGGGTAGCTAACCCTCTGACCGAGCACGCTGAGCTACCGTGCCAACAAGCAGTCAGCTATCGGGGCGGACAATAAATAAAAATAAGAGGAGTGAACTGGCGGTGCAATCACTGATCTGAGAGGGATGCGAAGTTAGCTTATTATCATCATGGGTTGACTGCACAGTTTTAACGTTCGCTAGCTGATAGTCGCTTCCATCACGCACTTCGATGGTTCTACTGATGTTCATACTTATTTTCCCAGGTTCTTTCTTTAAACCACTAACTGTTCTTGTATTCGTTGGCTGTATTCGCGATTTGGTTTCATGATTACGCTTTTATTGTGTTCAGCCACCTGCGTGAAGCTTACATTTTACAGTACCAAGATAAGATTTCACAATTACATTCCCCTGCCCGTTTATTAAACGTTCACGTAGTTGTCTCATTCATATGTTGATGTTTCATGATAATAAACCAGATTGTTACAATGACCGCATGTTTCTGTGGTAAAAAGAGAAACACCTTCATTAATACACTGATGTTCCAAAGAAGTTGGTATAGGCACGCGTATTCAGATATGTAAACAGGCAGAATACGGCGCTGCGGTCCTAAGCCTATATAAGACGACATGTGTCTGGCGCAGTTGTTAGATCGGTTAATGCTGCCTCAATGCAGGTATCAAGACTTAAGTCAGTTTTAACGTGATGTTACAGTCTGCGCACGAGCGATGGGACACAGCACTTCCGAGAGAACGATGAAGTGGGGTTTTTCGCATACGCCCATTTCACGAGTGTGCCGTTAGTATTAGGAATCCGGTAAAGCATCAGATCTCCGACATCGCTTAGGCCGGAAAAAGATACGGCAAAAACGGAACCAACGACGACTGAAGACAATAGTTCAACGCGACAGAAGTGCAACACTTCCGCAGATCGCTGCCGATTTCAGTGCTGGGCTATTAACAAGTGTCAGCGTGTGAACCATTCGACGAAACATCATCGATGGGCTTTCGGAGTCCTCGTGTACCTTTAATGACTGCACGCCACAAAGCTTTACTCCTGTCTGCGAACGTCAACACCGACATTGGACTGTTGAAGACTGGAAACAATGTTGCCTGGTCGAACGAGTCTCGTATCAAATAGTATCGAGCGAATGGACGTGTACAGTTATGGAGTCAACCTCATAAATCCATGGACCCTGGATATCAGTAGAAAACTGTTCAAGCTGTTGGAGGCTCGGTAGTGGTGTGGGGCGTGTGCAGTTGGAGTGATGTGGACGCCTGATACGTGTGCCATGCGGCTTTTCGCGGATGATGCTGTAGTATACAGAGAAGTTGCAGCATTAGAAAATTGTAGCGAAATGCAGGAAGATCTGCAGCGGATAGGCACTTGGTGCAGGGATTGGCAACTGACCCTTAACATAGACAAATGTAATGTATTGCGAATACATAGAAGATCCTTTATTGTATGATTATATGATAGCGGAACAAACACTGGTAGCAGTTACTTCTGTAAAATATCTGGGAGTATGCGTGCGGAACGATTTGAAGTGGAATGATCATATAAAATTAATTGTTGGTAAGGCGGGTACCAGGTTGAGATTCATTGGGAGAGTGCTTAGAAAATGTAGTCCGTCAACAAAGGAGGTGGCTTACAAAACACTCGTTCGACCTATACTTGAGTATTGCTCATCAGTGTGGGATCCGTACCAGGTCGGGTTGACGGAGGAGATAGAGAAGATTCAAAGAAGAGCGGCGCGTTTCGTCACAGGGTTATTTGGTAACCGTGATAGCGTTACGGAGATGTTTAATAAACTCAAGTGGCAGACTCTGCAAGAGAGGCGCTCTGCATCGCGGTGTAGATTGCTCGCCAGGTTTCGAGAGGGTGCGTTTCTGGATGAGGTATCGAATATATTGCTTCTCCCTACTTATACCTCCCGAGGAGATCACGAATGTAAAATTAGAGAGATTCGAGCGCGCACGGAGGCTTTCAGACAGTCGTTCTTCCCGCGAACCATACGCGACTGGAACAGGAAAGGGAGGTAATGACAGTGGCACGTAAAGTGCCCTCCGCCACACACCGTTGGGTGGCTTGCGGAGTATAGATGTAGATGTACATGTAGATGTACGTCTAGATACGACTCTGACAGGTGACACGTACGTAAGCATTCTGTCTTATCACCTGCATCCATTCATGTCCACTGTGAACTGTGAATTGGCAATTCCGGCAGGACCATGAGACAACCCCCACGCCCAGAATTGCTACAGAGTGGCTCCAGGCACACTATTCTGAGTTACAGCACTTCCACTGGCTATCAAACTCCCCAGACATGAACATATCTGAGATGGCTTGCATCGTGCTGTTCTGAAGAGATCAACCCCTCGTACTCTCCTCGATTTATGGACAACCCAGCATGATTCATGGTGTCAGACCCCTCCAGCACTACTTCAGACAGTCGTCGAATCCATGCCACGTCGTGTTCCGGCACCTCCTTGTGCTCGCGAGGGCGCTACACGATATTAGGCAGGTGTACTAATTTCTTTGGCTGTTCAGTGTATATCCACGTGTGGTGTGCGACTCCTGTTTTCATGCTTGATCGGACGCTATTAGTTTTCCTTCCATAAGGCGTTTGCATTGTGCGACGTTGCTTTCGTTCTTAAATATGCTCGATCTCTTGGGGAGCTTCCCTTCTCTGTAGGTCACCAGGGATTAGACGTACAGCGTTACCTCTACAAGGAGAATTGTGCGAGGTCGCCTTGTGCTGTGGCACCGGACACATTTCGAGAGAACAGCGGTTTAAATTCCCGTCCGATCATACACATTTATATTTCTGCAATTTTCCTCAATCGCCTAAGGCAAATGCCTTTAAATGGGCACGTTCAAATTCCTTCTCTATCCTTCTCCCAATCCGAGCTTCTACTCCGTCTGCAACCGCCTCTGTGTCGTAGGGGCTTTAAGCTCCAATCCTTCTTTCTGCTTCAACAAACTGTGTTGCACATTCCAGTCTTGGTTTGTGTCTACTGTTTTCCCTTCAACCGTCACTTCCAGACCCAAGCTAGCTATCTATAGATGCCGGCCGGTGTGACCGAGCGGTTCTAGGCGCTACAGTCTGGAACCGCGCCACCGCTACGTCGCAGGTTCGAATCCTGCCTCGGGCATGGATGTGTGTGATGTCCTTACGTTAGTTAGGTTTAAGTAGTTCTAAGTTCTAGGGGACTGATGACCTTAGATGTTAAGCCCCATAGTGCTCAGAGCCATTTGAACCATTTTTTATCTATAGATACTGTTGCGAAGCCCACTAACGTCTTTCTGCTGGCGGTAATGTTCTTCTACAGGCGTCTAGCCTCAGCTACTGTTTTAAGTATTTTTCTTCCTAGTTTTTCACGTTCATCGAGAGCAACACATTTCAAAAGCTGTCAGTTCTTTCCCCTTCGGGTTTCCACAGCAATATAGTTCTGTCCGTCAGGTGTACACTTTCATAACTTCTTCCCATCCATGTCAATATTCGATGCCAAGAGAGCTGTATTATTGAAGAAAGGTTTCTTCGCCCATGGCAATCCACTTCAGGTATCTTTCTCACTTCACCGTTTCTTTGTACATCAATTCCTACGAGATCCAGTCAGAAAGTAATGTCTCCTTTTTTTGTCCTCCATCAAGTTGGTAATTTAGTAATCATGAATTCGGCACACGTCCGTGAGCCTACTACAGCCCACTCCAAAAGGTAGCCGCATTGTCTAACTTCAAAAAATGGCCGACTCATGAGAGAGCGTTCCGTGAGTCAGTCCCTTACTATATAAGGTGAAACGCCAAATGGCCCTCATAAAATGCCGAAGAACGTGTATGCAGATGCTGCGGTGGAGGTCAGCAACGATAGACGATGGGTTCGTCGCTGTAGAGAAGCTGTAAGGCAAGCAAGGCGTGACCACCGCTGGCTTACAACAGATGATGTACGTCGCCAGTTATTCATCGGTAAAGCAGCGTGAAAAACGGCACTACTTCAATATTTGTGCACGCTACGCACCGAAAATATTGATCGTCCAGAATAAAGCGGCAAGGAAATGAGTTGTATCCAATTTGTTCGGCACTTCAGTTCGGCCCACTCAGAGAATGTCACCTGGAGAATCGCTCTGAAAATGCAGAGACCTCCAAAAATTCTGTGCGCCAGTGTGCGCCAGTGGTTGAGGAAGCTTAACTATGAATCTTACCACAAATCTTATAGGGGTGGATAAAAGTATGGAACCACCATGGGAAATCCATGCTTGCACATAAATGCAGATTCTAACCAGTAGGTATTAAATCCATGGAGAAGAAATAAAAACTTTGAGGTTCGCCCATGATATTGTAATTCTGTCAGAGACAGCAAAGGGCTTGGAAGAGCAGCTGAACGGAATGGACAGTGTCTTGAAACGAGGATATAAGACGAACATAAACAAAAGCAAAACGAGGATAACGCAATGTAGTCGAATTAAGTCGGGTGATGCTGAGGGAATTAGATTAGGAAATGAGACACTTAAAGTGGTAAAGGAGTTTTGCTATTTGGGGACCAAAATAATTGATGATGGTCGAAGTAGAGAGGATATAAAATGTAGACTGGCAAAGGGTAAGGAAAGCGTTTCTGAAGAAGAGGAATTTGTCAACATCGAGTATAGACTTAAGTGTCAGGAAGTCGTTTCTAAAAGTATTTGTATGGAGTGTAGCCATGTATGGAAGTGAAACATGGACGATAAAAAGTTTGGACAAGAAGGGAATAGAAGCTTTCGAAATGTGGTTCTACAGAAGAATGCTGAAGATTAGATGGGTATATCACATAACTAATGAGGAGGTATTGAATAGAATTGGGGAGAAGAAGAGTTTGTGGCACAACTTGACAAGAAGAAGGGATCGGTTGGTAGGACATGTTCTGAGGCATCAAGGGATAACAAATTTAGCATTGGAGGGCAGCGTGGAGGGTAAAAATCGTAGACGGAGACGAAGAGATGAATACACTAAGCAGATTCAGAAGGATGTAGGTTGCAGTAAGTACTGGGAGATGAAGAAGCTTGCACAGGATAGAGTAGCATGGAGAGCTGCATCAAACCAGTCTCTGGGCTGAAGACCACAACAACAACAACCAAGCCTGAAAGTTGCGCTGTTGTATTTGAGTACTAAAGGTGCTTGTGCAATGTCAATACGTTACTAGTGTCAGTCGTTGTCAGAACACTGTTCTGAGTATTTGTGAGTGCATTATGTCGGACCTAAGTTTGTAAGGTGGCCATAATTTCGCACTTCACAAGTACCCATCTACATACCCTGCTGTGATCTACAAACAAAATTAGGTTTCATGTGTTAGGTTGTACATCGTATATGTGAATATACAAAGAAGACTGACATTGTCACGTACGCCTTGTAAATAATTGTTAACGCTTATTGCATGAAAGGTGACGGAGTGTCTTTATTATCATAATAGTAGAGGTTGGAGCGACAGTGGAAATGTAACGACAGGTGGAACTCAAGGCCTGGGTGGAAGGCCCATACAGGTGTGTTGGTCCTGCTTAAACACAGGAAGCAGCAAGACACACGTTGGGACACCTGAGCGCTGGGGCACAATAGAGTCGCGACCGGCCAGTTTGTAGCTGGAGATGGGAAGGATTACACTTCGGAAACTAAGAAAATCTTGGACGCAGCTGACAGGAACGAGGAAGCGTCACCTCGGAAACAACGCACGCTGAGTTATTTCCAAGGATTTTTACTCAGAAGTGTACCATTGTACGACTTTAGGTTTTTCCTCGCACACTTTCCGTGCTGGACGACAAAAGACTAAAATATGGTTGGTCGGCGTTCGGAAGAATATGTAGAGACGGAGAATATTCCGTAGTTTTGAGAATATGATTCGTTTTCTGAATTACGATGATGGGGAGCCAAGCCTTACCGGGAAGCCAGCGGTGGAGAGACGAGGTCTTCCGTTGTGAGTGCCCGTGTGCGACGGTCGCTCGGTATCAGCTTTGTTGGTACAGACGGACTCGCTGTCTTTGCTCTCAGTGGAGTTTGTAGTTAGAACAGCTAGGCACTGTACTGTTGCGAACCTATATGATTCTGAACTTCACCTCCATACTTACGTTGAGACGTGATCTGAACTCCGTCCTTGTGGTTGGGTGTTCGCGTTTCTCGTCTGTAGCACACAGACATGAGAAGACAGTATTAGAGTATATTAGTCAGAGGAACGCCTTCTGCTGTCCTAGTGTTTAAAAATGTTTATTTGGGGCTGGAGTTCTTCCATCGACGCAGACGAGTACGAGAACCATCATTTCAACGCACCGGATGCAGTACATACGGTGATATCGCAAATTGCTCCTGCGTATTAGGGCTATAAAAGCTAAACAGCTGTGATCACGTTAGTTTATTTCCACTGAGCTTTCACACCATTGTAGATCATCTTTGAAAGTAGTGCTTCCTAATGTTTGGTACGTGGATGATGTCAAGTCATTTCGAGCAGTCATAATAAGGGACAGAGTTGGGCAGTTGATACTTAGGAAAAGTAAACTTTGTAATATAAAGGTTTTTTTAATCTACAATAAATATATAAGCAGGGACAACGTTTATCATTTAGTTGGATTAATTGCCTTCATCATTCATTTATGTTTTGATTGTAATTTATAGAATTAAGAGATCCTAAGATCTCCTTCAGAGGGTAGTCAGACAGGGCCAAATCTTAATTTTAGCGTTTATTATTTTCCGTTGCGCACATTCATTTTACACTCGCCTGGAGTAGCATCTGGAAAAGTGAATACGAAGGAGGGCGAATTTTTGGTGCTCCTATGGTGGGTGTTGATGGGCGAAGTGTATGGTATTTGAAGAAGCACCGTATCGAAAATTTATACCGCGGCCGGCCGAGGTGGCCAAGCGGTTCTAGGCGCTACAGTCTGGAACCGCGCGAACGCTACGGTCGCAGGTTCGAATCCTGCCTCGGGCATGGATGTGTGTGATGTCCTTAGGTTAGTTAGGTTTAAGTAGTTCTACGTTCTAGGGGACTGATGACCTCAGAAGTTAAGGCCCATACTGCTCAGAGCCATTTGAACCATTTATATCGCATACAGGGAGAGCAGGTAAACATCGTCCGCTAAATCACAAAGCGGACGAAACTGTTGAATGACCATGACATACGGTCACCGAAAATAAGACTACGACAGTTGCAAAAGCCAAACCAAAACTTAATGTCGTACTCACGAACCCTATCAGCACCTAAACAACACAAAGGGAGCTTCATAATTTGGGAATTGCAGGGTGATTTGGAAATCCAAATCAGTGATGCGTATGCGCGTAATAGGAAATCATGCTTCCGACGCTTTAAAACTTGGTGGTATGGAAGATAGTCTTTTAGTTGGATGAGTCTTTTTGCACTTTACATCTCAAGAATTTTGTTTTGTTTTGTTTTAGGGCGCAGAAACAACTAAGATCATATGCGCTAATCAGAACCGTAGAACACGAAGACGAAAAGGAGTTAAAAGCGACTGCACGTTAAGCCCAATCGATGGAAGGAAAGAAAGCTTTTTCTTGGAGAAGGGTCCATAAAATACGCCACAGAGACAGCGGATATCCTGAACTAAAGATTAAATGTCCTTCGCCACATTGATACGACGGATAAAAAGTAAATCGTGGTCGATAGCCCGTGCGTCGTTCGCTGAAACAGCCGATAACTCAAACGGCAAACATAAGTTAGAATGCAACTGGTTAAAAAAAAAAAGGGGCGTTCCGTCAGGAAACGGCGAACCGCCAAAGGTTGATGACAATAGGCACAAAACTACCTGCTAAAGACGGCAACACAGACATCATCGGATGGAATGGAGGAACTAGCAGGCCAAGGTAAGAGGACTGCAGCTTTGGCAGCAGCGTCAACGGCCTCGTTTCCCGTCAGACCAACGTGATCAGGGTTCAAATGGCTCTGAGCACTATGGGACTTAACTTCTGAGGTCATCAGTTCCCTAGAACTTAGAACTACTTAAACCTAACTAACCTAAGGACATCACACACATCCATGCCCGAGGCAGGATTCGAACCTGCGATCGTAGCGGTCATGCGGTTCCAGACTGTAGCGCCTAGAACCGCTCGGCCTCTCCAGCCGACCAACGTGATCAGGGACCCACATTAACATCACAGTGGCTTCATCAAGAATGAGCAAGTGAAAGCTTTCCCGGACCTGTTGCACTAAGGCATGGATGGCGTACCATCCACAGAGGCTCTGAAGAGCACCTAGAGAATTGAAGCAAATGACACAATTGAAACGCCCATGTCGCTGGATATAGTGTGTGGCCTGATACAGGGCGAAGAGCTCTGCTGTAAATACTCAGTAGTGTTCCGGAAGCCGAACCTAAAATCATCAGTGCCAGTGACGACACTACATTCAGTCCGAGAGCCATCACTACACACTATACACGAAGTTCTGTGCGAGAGTCGAGATACTTATGGCGACAGATCGAGTCTGGAATAGTGTCCATAGGAAGTGAATGAAGACCAAGGTGATCACTGGCCGCCGCACGAAGCAAGGTGGCGAAGGTTTCACATCCGTTGTGAAAGTGGCAGATAGCATGAAGTTAAGCTGCTGGAGCAATAGCCGAAAGCGAAGGAGGTAACAGAAAAGAGGGACACGCCTCATACTGGCAAAGGAGTCATCTAGGAGAGAGGCATAGAAAGGGTGGTCAGGCATGGCAGTCGAAAGGCATGCATGTACGCTAAGCACAACATCACACCGGCATGACGGCGGGAGTTCGGCAGCTTCTGCATACAGACTCTCAACTGGGCTAGAGTAAGAGGTGTCAGTGGCCAAACGGAAACCATGGTGGCAGATTGTATTGAGACGGCATAAGATGGATGGACGTGCATATGCATAACCAAAACATCTATAGTTAATTTCGAACGGACAAGGGATCGGTACAAACGGGGGAGGGTGGTGCCACTGAGGACACATGGGACATTGAGGGACTGGGTACAGCGGGCGGCCAAGCAAGACACATGGGAGGACCAATAAAGTTTCCTATCGAGCATGAACGCCAGGAATTTCGTAGTTTCAACGAATGGAAGAGCAACAGGCCCGAGATGTAAGGACGACAGAAGAAACACACTGCGCCACCGCCGTCAGAAATTCACTCAGACGGTTTTGTCAGTGGAAAAGCGAAATCCATTGTCGATGCTCCACGAGTAAAGACAATCGAGACAAAGCTGAAGATGTCCTCAAGGAGACAAGTCCTTCGAGAACTGCAATAGAGGGCAAAATCGTCAACGAAAAGGAAGCTGGAGATGCCCAGTGGGAGACAGGCCATAATAGGGTTAATGGCGATAGCAAAGAGGACGACGCTTGGGGTAGAACCCTGGGGCTCACCTTTTTCCTAGATAAAAGGCAGAAGCTACACATACCTTGAAAATTCAGCCTTTCAAAAATTTGTAAAGGAAATGAGGTAAACGGCCTCAGAAGACCCACATGCAGAGAGTACAGGGGATACCAATCCTGCAGCAGGCGTCGTATGCCTGCTCTAAGTCAAGAAATACGGCCACGGTCTGGTATTTCCGAGAAAACCATTCATCATATGGGTCGACAAAGTGACTAGACGGCCAATTGCAGAGTGGCGCGCCTGATACCCAAATTGTGCAGTGGTTAGTAAACTGCGAGACTCGATCACCATACCAGCCAAGCATGAATCGTATGTTCCATTACTTTGCAGGCACAGCTGATGAGAGAAATGGAGCGGTAGCTAGAGAGGAAGGCGTTTGTCCTTATTGGGGAAACATGCTCTCTGCCCAGATGCGATTTTACAAATGAAGGAGAAAGTGACTGCCTGCAAGAGAAAGGTGCTGCAAAATCTGAATGTAAACATTGTCCGGCCCTGGGGCGGAGGATCGGGATGAAGTGAGAGCATGATTTAGCTGTCTCGTAGTAGCACTCACGATTCTGAGGATAGAATGGTATCGCCCGAGCCTCCTCCACTCGTTGCTGATGGAGGAAGGCAGAGTGATAGTGGGTGGAGCCCGAAATCTCCGCAAAATAGCGGCCCCAAGGTGTTGGAGATAGCAGTGGGGTCCAAAATGACATCATCTGATGCGGCCAGCCGGAAACTGGGGAATGGACCTCGGTCGCAGAGAGACATCGGAGGTTATCCCATGCGACGGAAAAGGAACTTTTAAGGGAACTAGTCAATGAAATCCAGCTATCCCGAAAAACGTGACAACACTGTGCACACAACCCTTTATATAGAATACAGTTCGCCATCATAGGATGACGGCTAAAAACGCAGAAAGCACGTCCCAGCGCGAATTGCGTCGCAGCACGCCTCGGTCCACCAAGGGACCGGGACACGGCGTGGTAAAGGTGAAGTGCAAGGAATAGAACGTTCTGCAGTCGTAAGGACAACGTTGGTAAGGTATTCTACCTGGCCATCACAACTGGGGAGAAGTTGTTCGTCGTAAGTCGCCATGGAAGAGGAAAGTCTCCAATAGACCCTAGAAAGCTGCCATTTGGGTTTGCACGTAGATGGGGTAGGAGTCAGCAAGCAAATAGCACACTGGAAATGATCGCTCGAGTACATGTTAGGCAGAATGGACCATTCGAGACGACAGGCAGAATGAGATGTCCAAATGGGAATAGGTGTGCGTGGAGTATGAAAGGAATGTGGGTGCTCCAGTGTTAAGGCAGATGAGGTTGAGTTGACTGAGAAGGTCAGCCAAGAGAGCATCTGTCTGATATGTTCAGAGAGAGTCTCAAACAGGATGGTGTGCGTTAAAGTCTCCAAGCAGCAAAAAGGGGTAACGGAGTTGCCCAACGAGCTGGAGGAAGTGTGCCCTGGTGATACTGAAGGACAGAGGGATGTAAATGGTACAAAAGGAAAAGGTGAAGTGATGAAGGAAAATGTGACTGCAACAGTTTGCAAGGGGGTGTTCAGGGAAATGGTTTGACCATGAACGTCATCACAGATGACCAGCACGACTCCCCAATGAGATGGAATGCCATCCTTCAGGGGAAGACCAAAGTGGACTGGAAAGAAATGCGAGAGGTCAAAGCGGTCATGAGAAGCAGTTTTGTTTCCTGGAGGCAGAGGACAAGTGGACACTGCAATTCCAAGAGCAGCCGTAATTCCTCCTTGTTGGATCTAAGGTCGCGAACGTTCCACTGGAGGAGAGTCATGATGAGGAAAGGGGAGGAGGGGGAAAAATGAAGAGGTGTCACATTGGAGGCTGCCGAGTGCCAGGCTTTGAAGACCTTCTGCTGGAGGGCGCAGAGGTCGGAGGATCCTTCTCCATGAGATCTACATAGGCGTCAGCATTCTGCATCGGTCGGTCAGAGGAGTCCAGGGCAGAAAAACTGTTGGCGGTGCGCACCGGGGACACAGAGGTCGGCTGGGTGAGGGTATTACGCGACGACGCGGTTGAAGATGATCTCCGAGTCGGTGAAGGAGAAGACCGTTTGCCTGTGGTTGATTTTTTGGAGGCTTTTCTGTTGGCAGATGACGATTCAGATATTTGTTGGCTGGAGGGATATAGAAAGTCTTCGCAGGAGAATTCCTTCTGTCCTGCCAGTGGTGTAGCAGGCGATTTTGCCACGTAAGTCGAAAATTTGATGGCTCGTTGCACAGCTGGAGGAGAAGGAAATGGGGCTGCTACCTTGACATTAGACATCCTGTGACGCTTCGTTGGGGCACACCCGCTGTTACTTCTGTGTCTATTGAAGAGTCGCCTCCCGGGAAAAGTTCTGAGTTGTATGTCAGTTAACAGACAGCCTAGATGGGAATGAGAGGACAGATTCTCAACAGATATTGGTTTCCAGATGTATCAGTATCGGAATATTTCTTCTAGTTTTGACCAATACTACCTCCTGTAGGACCCTTTTTTCAAATGTTCTGTATACTGTAAACATTAGACATCCTGTGACGCTTCGTTGTGGCGCACCCGCTGTTACTTCTGTGTCTCTTGGAGAGTCGCCGCCCGGTAAAATGTTCTGAGTTGTATCAGTCAGTTATTCCTCAAGCCAGTCGTATATTTACGAAGGCACTCCTTGTGATCGGATCGTGATAAGTAATCGACGATGTGGTGCAGTGCCGAACGCCTTTCGGAACTCTAGGAAAACGGAATATACCAGTTCACTTGCATCCACAGTTTCCAAGACGTAATCTAGCATCACAGTTACGGCGGTTCTTGCTCTGATGTGGCGCTCCCAAGTTTCGTGTTATCCCAAGTCGATACTGTGGTTTCTATTTTTCTTTAACACCTTTGTCTTTCAGCTACATTCCATGCTGAGTCTTCCACAGCTTTCAACAAGCCGCCTGGGTCTTTCTTACATTCGTGTAGTATTAGTGATTTCCTTCTTATTGTCAGAACTTTCAGCTATTGCGAACAAGTATTCCGTCTAACTCGCCCACGAAGTGTGTCGTGTGGTAACGGATCAAGCTGGGGCTTTGTTCTTATCCCACTCCCAATGCCAATATTATTTTTCCCCTTCTCTGATCTCTTTTCGTTGGCAGTATATGTACGATAGTGACATGAAGTAACTAATTTTAGGCAGTTTTTAATTAATCTCTATTATTCACTGTATAATTTAATGAGTAACATATGAAAATATGTTAATTTAAAAAAGCGTGATTTACTATACCTGGTAACTGTATGAACGTAAAAATTCTGTTATGCTAAAATCGTTTCTTTCTAGTTTTACCTACCTCATTTAAAAGCTCTCATTCTCTTAATTTGAACACTCATCTTACTTTTTCTGAAATGGTGAGTTTTCAAAAATAATTCTTATTCAGAATGTTCGAATCATAAAATGTAATTCTTTCGAAATTCCAGTACCATAACTCTGTGACCTTGATTTTTGTGTTTCCGAAAACATATACGAGACCTGTTCAGAAAGTAAGCTCCGATTGATTGCCAAATTGAAACCACAGTGAACATCAGAAATGTTTTACTTGTAACAATTAGCTACACCTTTCAGCTACTTCTCTACGTAGTCGCCGTTCTGACTTAGACTTTTGTTATAGCGTTGTACCAACTTTTCAATAGCCTCATCATAGAAGGCAGCCGCCAGTGCTTTCCGCCAATTCTCCACGCTGGCCTACACCTCGTTGTCTGTGTCAAAATGTTGTCTTCAAAGACAGCGGTTCATGTGACCAGAGATGAAACTCAGGGGGAGACAATTGCGGACTGTATTGTGGGTAATCTCACATTTCCATTTTAAAACGATGCAGGAGCATCTTCATTGCCCCTGCAGAATGCGGCTGAGAATTGTCTTGAAGAAGAAACAACACGACAGTTATGTAATGTTAGCTGCATAGCTTCAGGCGAAATTTCTCACCAGGCCCTCGTACTTGGCGGCAGACACTATTTTCTAGACATCTTTACGCACTCACTGCGAGCTCAGAAATGAGAAGAGCGACGTGATGCTAACTGGGGTTATACTAGAGACACTACCCAACACATCTGTGCAAAGCTTTATCGGATTTTCATAGTCGTTTCCATTTCGCGACCGATCGGAGCTTACTTTCTGAACGCCCCTCGTATTTTCAATACAAAAACTAGTTAGTTCGCTAGTGATTCCAATTAGAAGACTCCAGTTTTTCGAAACCTTTTGGCGAACTTTGTGAATCCCCGTGTATTATCTACATCTACATTTATACTCCGCAAGCCACCCAACGGTGTGTGGCGGAGGGCACTTTACGTGCCACTGTCATTACCTCCCTTTCCTGTTCCAGTCGCGTATGGTTCGCGGGAAGAACGACTGTCTGAAAGCCTCCGTGCGCGCTCTAATCTCTCTAATTTTACACTCGTGATCTCCTCGGGAGGTATAAGTAGGGGGAAGCAATATATTCGATACCTCATCCAGAAACGCACCCTCTCGAAACCTGGCGAGCAATCTACACCGCGATGCAGAGCGCCTCTTTTGCAGAGTCTGCCACTTGAGTTTATTAAACATCTCCGTAACGCTATCACGGTTACCAAATAACCCTGTGACGAAACGCGCCGCTCTTCTTTGGATTTTCTCTATCTCCTCCGTCAAACCGATCCTCCTTAAAATAGCACTGATAATTTTCCGATTTTCTAAGTATACACCTAGTAGTTAAACAAACTTATTTCACTGTCTATTGTACTTTTGTCCCTTTTAATTTTCCTGTCATTTATTTTACTGCGTAGAACGGAATAGCTTAGATCTTTATCAGTTTTGTAATTTCCTGTTATACACGCATCTGTAACTAGGTGTAGCTCACGAAACCATAGTTGAGTTCGCGACTGCTAGGCCAAAAGTGCAGTTACTGTGCGAATCCTGGTCCGGTACTTAAAAGATGAACATCTATCTAAAGTTCGTATTTAAAGTGTGTGGCTATTATGCGTCGTTCCGGTGAATTTCGTAGAATCTCAAACGTGTGCACCCATTTTGTTCCCACTTGGGAAGTTCTTCTTAGAGTCTGTATATTTTATTGACCTGTTTAAAGATACAGATGTCCTATAGTTTACAGAGTTGATCAAGGAACTAAAATGTGTGTTAATGGATGTGAAGAGCGATGAAAACCAAATCATGGAGTGTTGTATGCATCTTTTAATAACAATTCATCGTAATCAGTTAATACTGGGAGGACGTTAACGTATAAATTCTGTGAGTGTTATGAGAAAGTGGCATACGAACCGCGTCCGTAAGTTACGGCGTGTTGCCTACATCGGGTATTTGGTGTGGGGAGGTCTTGCTGCGTTGAGACTCAAGACTATACGAGACGAAACTAGAAGCGGCTGTAGAAGGGCGAATTAATGAAGCCATAGGCGGGTCAGAGTTTAATCGGCAACCGTCAAACGGCTAGATGACAGGGCCAAAATATTAATATGCCGAAGTTTTACACCCTGAGGCGCGGCATTGGCAGGGAGCCAGCAGGGCGGAATGCGGCCGAGTTCGCTTTACGAGTGCCTGTATTTCACGCGTTGAGTTCGGATCGTAAAAAAAAAGACGAGCCGCTCTTAAAAATGCTCGCTGATTGGCGCATTCCTGTGCGGGCACGTCTAACGAACGCCAGCCGACTGTTTATTTCTCGCGACCACAAAGGGCATGGGTTTCTTTTACGACGCGGGCCGAAATTGCGTTGTCGCGGGGGCCGCTCGAAGTACGGGACCCCGCTGCTGTTCCATTTCCTGGCGAGCACACGAAGCAGTTGGTCTCTCGCGCACAGTTTAAAGTGGTTCCTATGGAACGCTGTCCATCATCTGTAGACGTTTCCTTCCGGTTGGGCTGATTACGTTGGAACGACGGGGGCTAAGCAATGTTCTGATGATTTAAGGGGGATTGTGTTGGTTTTCTCTTTCATACGCTAAATTGAGAGTGTAGTGTGTTAGAAGACGATCAGTTTGGCTTTTTGGAAAGGTAAAGGCACCAGAGAAGCAATTCTGACGTTGCTGTTGATAATGGAAACAAGATTAAGGAAAAATCGAGAGACGTTCATATGATTTGTCAACTTGAAAAAAGCATTCGACGATGTTCAAAATTGTTCAAATGGCTCTCACCACTATGGAACTTAACATCTTCCCCTAGACTTAGAATTAATTAAATGTAACTAACATAAAGACATCACACACATTCATGTCCGAGGCAGGATTCGAACCTGCGACCGTAATAGCAGCGCGGTTCCGGACTGAAGCGCATAGAAACGCTCAGCCAGTGCGGCCGGCTCATTCTACGATGTAAAATGGTACAAGATGTTCGAAATTCTGAGAACAATTGGGGTAAGCTGTAGGGAGAGATGGATAATATAGAATGTGTACAAGAACCAAGGGGGAATAATAAGAGTAGACGACCAAGAACGAAGTGCTCGGATTCAAAAGCATGTAAGACGGAGACGAAGTTTTTCGCCCCTACTGTTTAGTCTGTACACGGAAGAAAGGTTCAGGGGAGGAATCGAAATTCAAGGTGGAAGGATTTCAGTAATACGACTCGCTAGTGGCACTGGTATCCTGAGTGGAAGTGAAGAAGAATTAATCTGCTGAATGGAATGAAGAGTCTAATGAGTACCGAATACGGACTGAGAGTAAATCGAAGAAAGACGAAAGTAATGAGAAGTAGCACAAATAAGAACAACGACAAACTTAACATCAGGATTGATGGTCACGAAGAAGATGAAGCTAAGGTAATAACCAATGACGGACGGAGCAAGGAGGATATCAAAAGCAGACTAGCAATAGCAAAAAGGGCATTCGTGGCCAAGAGAAGTCTCCTAGCATCAAACATAGACCTTGATTTGAGGAATAAATTTCTGAGAATGTATGTTTGGAACATAGCGTTGTATGGATGTGAAACATGGACTGTTGGAAAACCAGAACTGAATAGAATCGAAGCATTTGTGATGCTGCAGACGAGTATTGAAAATTATGTGGACTGATCAGATAAGGAATGAGGAGGTTCCGCGCAGAATCGTAGAGGACAGGAATATGTGCAAATCACTGACGAGAAGGAGGGGCAGCATGATAGGACATTTGCTAAGACATTACGGAATAACTTCCATGATACTAGAGGGGGCTGTATAGGGCAAAAACGGTAGGGGAAGACAGAGATTTGGAGACATCCAACAAGTAAATGAGATGAAGAGCTTGGCACAGGGGAGAAATCCGTCGCGGACCGCATCAAACCAGTAGAAGACTGATGATTCAAAAAAAAAAGAAAAAAGGAAACGCTAACACAATGGCAAGTAATGAAAGAGCAGGCCAGCCAGCAACATAGTTGACTACGAAGGGCAAGAGCATGATCAGAAAATGGCATGAGAAGTAACAACACGTAATGGCAGCGAAAATTCCGCCTATGTTTTGAGAAATCGAAAAAGTGCAGTGCCAAGAGACCATAGGTCACAAAGAAAACCTATTTACTTCGCAAAAAACACAGGAGAACGCACCACAACTTCAAAACTGTAAGTTACACACAAAAAACGTGATAAAGACTCATTTCCGTTCGTAAATGCATAACAAACAAAAGGTAAATTACGTTTTGCTGTTTGCAGATGACAAGTTGTATATTGTGTAGCATAACAGCTACCATAATGAATGGACAATAACATCATGTAAGGTATATTAACTAATGCTCACATCCACTTTTCGCCAATTAAGCTACAAATGAAACTTTGACATAATGTTATAAACAACACAAATGTTAATATGTAACAACAATTTTACAGTTAAAAATAAATATTAGACCCACTGATGATAGCACAAAAGTGTTGAAACATGTATGGATGAAACAAAACAGAAAAAAAGTGTCTTGCATGAGACGGAACTTCTCATCCCATTTTCGTAGCAAGCGCGGACACAACAAGAAGAATCGTACCACAAGATGATCATGATCAGAAAATTCCGACACAACTTCATCGTCATGATCTATAAGTTTTGGATTTTTGTGCCGGTGCTTCAACAAGGGATTTTGTCCTCCCAACTGGTGAGCTGTCTTTCCACGTAGTGTCGTCGTACTGGCTTCTACTGCAGCAGCAACAACATTTTTAGAAATCTATTATGGTTCTTCCGTTGATTATTTTCATTTTACTTCAGTTTAATGTCCTGTATTCTAATATTTACATGGAAATTTTACAGTTACTTCCGTATGTCACTGAAGTTGTGGCCTTCGGCCCAAAGACTGGTTTGAAGCAGATCTCCACGCCAGACTTTCCTGTAACAGCCGCTTCATCCCCGCAAAATTGCTGTAGCTGCATCCTTCTGAACCTGCCTACTGCAATACAACTCCGACCTCTTTTTACAATTTGTGCATCCCACACTTCTCGTGGTACAAAATTGACGATTCCGTAATGCCTTCATCAATTTTCATCAGCCGATCCCTTCTTTTCTCAAGCTGTGCCATAAATTTCTTTTCTCCGTAATTCTAAACAGTATATCTACATCTCTATCATGCTTGAAAGCCACCTAATGGTGTGTGGTTGAGGGTACTTTCTCGTAACACTAACTGATTCCCCCCTTCGCTGTTCCACTCGAGAATGGCGCGTGGCAAGAGTGACTGTCAGTAAACTTATGTATTAGGTACAATTTCTCGAATTTTCTCGTCGACATGATTTAGCGTGACGTATGTGGGAGGAAATAGTACTTTGTCCGGCTCTTCGCGGAAACCGCTCTCTCGAAATTTCAATAAGACACCTCTTCTTGATGCACAACGAATCTCTTGAAATGTCTGCCACTGGAGTTTTTTGTGCATCTCTATAACTCGCGCCAATTGAAAGAACTCTCGAGAAAACGTGCCGCTCTTCGTTGGATCTTATCTATTTCTTCTATTAGTGCTACCCGATAAGAGTCGCAAACTGATGAACAATACTGAAGAATCGGTCGGACAATTTACTTGTAAGCCGTTTTCTTCGTGTGTGTGTTACATTTATTTAGGATTCTATGAATTCCAGTCTTACATCTACTGTACCTAACATTTGTTTCCTGTAATCATTCTAGTTAAGGTCGATTTGAATAGTTACTCCTAGATATTTTACGGTAGTTACTGTTTCCAGCTGTTTGTCATCAGTAGTGTAGTTGCACAGTAATGGATTTCTTTTCCTATGTAATATGTTACTTTTATTTACGTTCAGAGTCAACTGTCATAGCTTACACAATTCGTTAATTCTCTGCATATGATTCTGCCAATCAATACTTCTTCCGGCGTCACTACTTTCTCATAGACAACTGCGTCATCTGCGAACAGTCTAAGACAGCTTCAGACGCTGTCTACTAGATCATTAATATACATAGTAAACAGTAAGGATGTCGAGGTCCGGTGAGCCGACCAGTCTGTGGATGGTTTTTAGGCGGTTTTCCATCTGCCTCGGCGAATGCGGGCTGGTTCCCCTTACTCCGCCTCGGCTACACTATGTCGGCGATTGCTGCGCAAACAAGTTCTCCACGTACTCGTACACCACCATTACTCTATCGCGCAAACATAGGGGTTACACTCGTCTGGTGTGAGACGTTCCCTGGGGGGTCCACCGGGGGCCGAACCGCACAATAACCCTGAAAGAGTGATTCGGCAGTAGTCGTCGTGGGGTTGTGGACCACTGCGGCTGCGGCGGGGACGGAGCCTCTCCGTCGTTTCTGGATTTCCGGTTCGCATACAATACAATACAAACAAATATCCTATCACATTTCCTTGGAATACTTCAGAAATTGCCTTTACGTCACATCAGTCAATCGATCTAACCGTTTCAGCATTTTTCTGCAGCGCTGCATATCAAAAACTTCTGTTCTCCTCTTTCTAAACAGCTTACCCTCCACGTTTCGTTTCAAGGCTACACTCCAGACAAATACTTTAAACAAACGCGCTACACGCAGCTTTAAAAAAAATGGCTCTGAGCACTATGGGACTTTAATTCTGAGGTCATCATTCCCCTAGAACTTAGAACTACTTAAACCTAAGGACATCACACACATCCATGCCCGAGGCAGGATTCGAAACTGCAACCGTAACGGTCGCGCGGTTCCAGACTGTAGCGCCTAGAACCGCTCGACCACTCCGGCCGGCATGTACCTTTCTATATGTCCTTTATTGTTACTGCAGTTTGCGGTTAATGACCATCATCACAGCAGGATCAAATATTATTTACGTACCGTGCTATGTCGTGTCAGTATTGCCATGGTATTATTGCGGCCCCATCAAAACTGCTGAACATCAAAAGAACAAAACAAGTATGAGCACTCAAGAGGTGGCGTGTCAGATGCGAAAGCACAGTTATAACTCAAGTTTTATAGTGTGACGATGATTGGTAACCGAAACCTGTAGTGCGAGTCATAACACACTAGACAGCTGTTGGAATCGCCTTCAGAATATGTTTAATTTTCAGAAAAGACACCCTAACAGTTAAATTTACACTGTCCCGTCACATTAATGTGAACGCGTGTCAAAAGCCTGAATGACCGTCTTTTTGCAGCCGGACCGATACAAGATGTGCAGAATGAGAGTAACTGAGGTTCTGCAAGGTACAGACAGTGATGTGGAGCCATTTCGTACCCTGTGCTGTGTCCATCTGCGCTAGGTTTCTCGGTCGACGATGGGTGGCGCGAACAGCCCCATCGAGGTTGTCTATAGATTCTAGATTAAATCCGGTGGGTGGAGGGTCGATGGCCAGCAGAGTGCGATAAACTCATTCTGGTGATTTTCGAACCACACACGTACACTGCGAGCTCTGTAACACATTGCGTTATCCTGTTCCCAGCCCGCATCTCGTGGTCGTGCGGTAGCGGTCTCGCTTCCCACGCCCGGGTTCCCGGGTTCGATTCCCGGCGGGTTCAGGGATTTTCTCTGCCTCGTGCTGGCTGGGTGTTGTGTGATGTCCTTAGGTTCTAAGTTCTAGGGGACTGATGACCATAGCTGTTAAGTCCCATAGTGCTTAGAGCCATTCCTGTTCTCAGATGCCATCGTGCCGACGAGAAACAAACTGCATTTAGGGGTGGACATGCCCCCCAAGAATACATGCATGCTTCTGATCATTCATTGCGGCTTCCAGAATGACGAGATGACCCAGAGACAGCCACGAAAACACTTTACAGACCTCAGTGCTCTCTACTTCGGACTGGACCCTTCTGACGATTGTTGTTTGGTGTTTATTGTCAGGCGTTTCACGTCGATGGAGCGTAAAGTGTGGGCCATCTGAAAAGGTCACATTTCTCCATTCACCGGACGTCCAGTTGTGGTACTGGCATGTAAATCCAAGCCTTCGTCGCCGATGAACAGCGGTTAGTATTTGTGCATGAGGCGCCTGCTGCGGAGGTCCATATACAGCAACGTATACTGAATGATCGATGTGGAGACACTGCTAGAATCCCCTCCGTTCATATGCTCAACAGCTGTACGTTTATTCGACCGTACTCATGACCGCAGCCTTCCTAAACCCCTGTCACCTACGGCCCCTGGTGCTCCACAGTTGCTTCCGCGCCGGTTTGGATAGTGGCACTTTGCCGTGACAGTATACTTTAAACACAGCGTCACGCAGACATTTTACGAACTCAGCCGTTTCCGAAACGCTTCCATCCTTAACCCAAAACCAATGATCATCCAATTTTGAACGTCAGCCAAATTGGTCCGACTAGAGAAACGACTGCAGTGTTTCCACGCTCCCCAGACACGCTTTGTACGCCCTCCACTGGTTACTGCTGGCACCCGCCGTCTGTAAGTGCTTATTGCTCGTCGACGGCGACCTTAGGCTGTGATCACCTTGATATGACTGGACTGTGTATATTCCACGTTAACAAATTTCTCTTATTCATAAAAGATGTTCTTCTTATCACAAATCTGCCTTCTATATTCCGTCTGCTTCGTCGTCGTCAGTTACTTTGCAGTACAAATAGCAAAACGTATACTGGGAGAACCACGTAACACTTGCACCTCAAATATTGCGGAAATGGCAGGTGCTATTGATGTGCGGCCTACGCAGAATGGATTGGCAGGCAGGGGCTCCTATTATTAGCGAGTCAACAGATTGTAATAATGGAATGAGATTTTCACTCTGCAGCGGAGTGTGCGCTGATATGAAACTTCCTGGCAGATTAAAACTGTGTGCCGGACCGAGACTCGAACTCGAGACCTTTGCCTTTCGCGGGTAAGTGCTCTACCAACGGAGCTACCCAAGCACGACTCACGCCCCGTCCTCACAGCCTTACTTCTGCCAGTACCTCGTCTCCTACCTTCCAAACTGGGTAGCTAAGTTGGTAGAGCACTTGCCCGCGAAAGGCAAAGGTCCCGGGTTCGAGTCTCGGTCCAGCACACATTTTTCATCTGCCAGGAGGTTTCATATCAGCGCACACTCCGCTGCAGAGTGAAAATCTCATTCTGGAAACATCCCCCAGGGTGTGGCTAAGCCATGTCTCCGCAATATCCTTTCTTTCAGGAGTGCTAGTTCTGCAAGGTTCGCAGGAGAGCTTCTGTGAAGTTTGGAAGGTAGGAGACGAGGTACTGGCAGAAGTAAGGCTGTGAGGACGGGGCGTGAGTCGAGCTTGGGTAGCTCAGTTGGTAGAGCACTTGCCCGCGAAAGGCAAAGGTCCTGAGTTCGAGTCTCGGTCCGGCACACAGTTTTAGTCTGCCAGGAAGTTTTAGATTGTAATAATACTTAGAAAGTGAATTTTTTGTGTGAAAATACACTTTTTAAATGGAACAATGCCTATTGACATTAAAAAACTAAAAGTAGTGTGAATTAGAATGTCGGGTGTCTGTTGCAGTATTCTAGCGCAAGTCGTTTACGAGGCATTTTAAAAAGTTACCACACCAACACTTGTTCAACACCTGCGGCAGCACACACTAAGGGATATCTGTGAATACACGACTTTGTGGATTCTGACCAGTAACGAGCCAACTGGCCGTCACAGGTTTTGTTCAAAATCACTACCTCCAGTGGCAATACGTGATTATAGTCTGATGTAGAACGACAGCTGCATACGTGCTAGTATTTCAGCGGAATGTCCAAGTAGCCGGCATTAATTTTTAATTACGTGTCATCTGGTGTAATTGGTATCTCCTTGTAGACAGCGTCTGTCAGCTTTCCCCACAGCAAAAAATTCTACGTCACCTGCCACTGGAGTTGGCTGAACATCTCCTCGCCGCTGGTCCATAACGCACCTCTTACAGCATCTACAACTGAAGTTGGTTGGACAGCTCCTCGCCACTTTCGTGCTTACTAAATGTATCTGTAACGAAACGTGCTGCTCTAATTTGGGTCTCCTCTATTTCTTCTGTCGACCCCGTCTGCTACTGATCCCAGGCTAGGAAGTAAAATTCAAGTAGTCGGCCGCTGCGGCCAAGTGGTTCTAGGCGCCACAGTCTGGAACCGCGGGACCGCTACGGTCGCAGGTTCGAATCCTGCCTCGGGCATGGATGTGTGTGATGTCCTTAGGTTAGTTAGGTTTAAGTAGTTCTAAGTTCTAGGGGACTGATGACCCCAGATGTTAAGTCTCGTAGTGCTCAGAACCACTTGAACCATTTAATATTCAACTACGGTCGAACGAGTGTCTTATAAGCTACTTCCATTGTTGATGGACTACATTTCGTGAGGATTCATCCAATGAATCTCAGTCTGGCATCTACGTTCACTGCGATTAGTTTTATGTGGTCGTTCTACTTCACATCACTCCGTATGCATACTCCCAGATATTTTATGGAAGTAACTGCTTCCAATGACTGTTCTTCAATCGTGTAATCATACAAGAAAAAGTCTTTCTGTCTACGTATTCGCTACATGTTACCTCTCTGTTTATGCCGAGACTCAATTTCCATTCTCTGCACCAATCGTCGATCTTTTGCAGGTTTTCTTACATTTTTCTTCAGTCTTGCGGCGTTGCGACCTATACAACAGCAGCGTCCGCGAAAAGCCCCATGGAACTTCCGGCGTTATTTACAATGTCGTTTACATACATAGTGAAAAGTAGTCGTATAACGCTCTATGGGTTCACGCGACATACCCGAAATTACTTTTATATCTGAAGACCTCTCTCCGTTGAGAATGACATGCTGAGTTCTTTCTGCTACAAATTCTTCAATCCAATCACACAACTGATCTGATGTTCCTTTTCCCCTTATTTTGACATTAAGAGACAGCGCAGAGCTGTATCCGAATGCCTTACGCAAGTCAAGGAACACGCCATATACTTGGGCGCCACTATCTACTGCTTTCTGGGCCTCGTGGACGAACAGAGCGAGCTGGGTTTCACACAATCTTTGTTTCCGGGACCTATGTCGATTCCTAAAGAAGAGATTTTGAGTCTCCAGAAATGGCTAATACGCCAGTATAAAATATGTTTCCAAATTATGCAACAGACCGACGTTAGAGATATAGGTCATTAGTACTGTGCGTCTGTTCATGACCTTTCTTGAAAACTGGAATGACCAATGCTTTTCTTTCTACGGTATACTTCTGCTGGAAAAGGGGCAAGTTCTTTCGAATACTCTATGTAGAATCGTAGTTGTATCCTATCAGGTCCCATGGCCTTTCGACTGTTGAACGACTGCAGTTGCTTTTCTATCTTTCGGTCACTTATTTCGATATCTGTCATTTTGTTGTAAGAACGGCGGTTTGAAGAATGAAGCTTCAGTTAGGTATTCCTCTTTGAAACAGTTTTGGGAAAACTATTTAGTATTCCTACATTTTCTGTGTTACCCTCCGTTTCAGTGCCATTGTGGTTACAGAGCGTTTGGACAGATGGTTTCGATCCGTTTACTAATTTAACATAAGACCAAAACTTCTTAGGATTTTCTGCCAAGTCGATAGAATTTTACTTTCGTATCCGTTGAACGCTTAACGCATAGCTCTCTTTGCACTACTTTTGGCTGCTTTTAGTTTATGCCTCTGAGGCTTTGGCTATGTTTAAATTTGCAGTGAAGATCTCTTTGCTTTCATAGCAGCTTTCTAACACGGTTGTTGAACCACGACGGGTCTTTTCCATGCTTCACACCTTTGCTCAGCACATACCTGTCTAAAGCGTACTGTACATAGCTTTCCAACTTTGACCATTGATGGTCAACATTATCCGTCCTGGAGACAAAACTTTCATTTTGGCATGTCAGGTGATCTGAAATCTGTTCCTTGTAGCCCTTGCTAAACATGAGGGTATTTCTACCTTTCTTTGTATTCCCATTTAGAGCCATACTCAGCGACGCTGTAATGGTCTCATGATCACTAATTCCCTGTTCTACGCTGAGTCGAAAAATTCGGTTCTGTTTGTCACCGGCAGGTCACAAGTCGTTCCCTGATTAAGTGCTCAAGGTAATTTCCGCACTTAGAGGAATTTCATGCAATTCCCTGTCCGTTTTATCCGTCCCAATCACGTGAGACTTCCAGTCAGTAGATGTTGAGTTCAAGTCTCTACCTAAAAGCTAGAACACGACCAGGAAATTTTTGCAAGGTATCCTCCAAGTTTCCCCTCAGATTTCGCACCACTACTGCTACTGAGGCAGGAGTTCTACACTGAAGCGCCAAAGAAATGCGTATTCAAATACAGACATATGTAAACAGGCAGAGTACGGCTTTGTGGTTGGCAACACCTATATAAGACAACAAGTGTCTGGCGCAGTTGTTAGATCGGTTACTGCTACAACAATGGCATGTTATCAAGATTTCAGTAAGTTTGAACGTGATGTAGTCGGCGCTCGAACGATGGGACACAGCATTTCCGAGGTAGCGATGAAGCGGGGACCTTCCCGTACGATCACTTCACGAGTGTTCTGTGAATACCAGGAATACGGTAAAAATATCAAATCTCCGACATCGCTGCGGCCGGAAAAAGTTGCGCAAGAACGGGACCAACGACGACTGTCGAGAATTGTTCAACGTGACAGACGTGAAACCCTTCTGCAGATTGGTGCAGATTTCAATACTGGGCCATCAACAAGTGTCAGCGCGCGAACCATTCAACGAAACATCTTCGATAAGGGCTTTCGGAGCCGAAGGTCCACTCGTGTACCCACGATGACTGCATGACACAAAGCTTTACGCCTCGCCTGGGCCCGTGCACACCCACATTGGACTGTTGATGACTGGAAACACGTTGCGTGTTCGGACAAGTCTCGTTTCAAATTTTATTGAGCGGATGGACGCTACGGTTACGGAGTCAATGTCAAAAATCCGAGGACCCTGCATGTCAGCAGGGGAATGTTCAAGTTGATGGAGGCTTTTTAATGGTGTGGAGCGTGTGCATCTGGAGTGATATGGGACGCCTGATACGTCTAGATACGACTCTGACAGGTGACACGAACATAAGCATCTTGTCTGATCATCTTCATCCATTAATGTGCATTGTGCATTCCGACGGACTTGGGCAATTCCATCAGGACAATGCGACACCTCAAAATTCCATAATTGCTACAGAGAGGCTCAAGGAACACTCTTCTTAGTTGAAACACTTCCGTTGGCCACCAAACTCCCCAGACATAAATACACTCCTGGAAATTGAAATAAGAACACCGTGAATTCATTGTCCCAGGAAGGGGAAACTTTATTGACACATTCCTGGGGTCAGATACATCACATGATCACACTGACAGAACCACAGGCACATAGACACAGGCAACAGAGCATGCACAATGTCGGCACTAGTACAGTGTATATCCACCTTTCGCAGCAATGCAGGCTGCTATTCTCCCATGGAGACGATCGTAGAGATGCTGGATGTAGTCCTGTGGAACGGCTTGCCATACCATTTCCACCTGGCGCCTCAGTTGGACCAGCGTTCGTGCTGGACGTGCAGACCGCGTGAGACGACGCTTCATCCAGTCCCAAACATGCTCAATGGGGGACAGATCCGGAGATCTTGCTGGCCAGGGTAGTTGACTTACACCTTCTAGAGCACGTTGGGTGGCACGGGATACATGCGGACGTGCATTGTCCTGTTGGAACAGCAAGTTCCCTTGCCGGTCTAGGAATGGTAGAACGATGGGTTCGATGACGGTTTGGATGTACCGTGCACTATTCAGTGTCCCCTCGACGATCACCAGTGGTGTACGGCCAGTGTAGGAGATCGCTCCCCACACCATGATGCCGGGTGTTGGCCCTGTGTGCCTTGGTCGTATGCAGTCCTGATTGTGGCGCTCACCTGCACGGCGCCAAACACGCATACGACCATCATTGGCACCAAGGCAGAAGCGACTCTCATCGCTGAAGACGACACGTCTCCATTCGTCCCTCCATTCACGCCTGTCGCGACACCACTGGAGGCGGGCTGCACGATGTTGGGGCGTGAGCGGAAGACGGCCTAACGGTGTGCGGGACCGTAGCCCAGCTTCATGGAGACGGTTGCGAATGGTCCTCGCCGATACCCCAGGAGCAACAGTGTCCCTAATTTGCTGGGAAGTGGCGGTGCGGTCCCCTACGGCACTGCGTAGGATCCTACGGTCTTGGCGTGCATCCGTGCGTCGCTGCGGTCCGGTCCCAGGTCGACGGGCACGTGCACCTTCCGCCGACCACTGGCGACAACATCGATGTACTGTGGAGACCTCACGCCCCACGTGTTGAGCAATTCGGCGGTACGTCCACCCGGCCTCCCGCATGCCCACTATACGCCCTCGCTCAAAGTCCGTCAACTGCACATACGGTTCACGTCCACGCTGTCGCGGCATGCTACCAGTGTTAAAGACTGCGATGGAGCTCCGTATGCCACGGCAAACTGGCTGACACTGACGGCGGCGGTGCACAAATGCTGCGCAGCTAGCGCCATTCGACGGCCAACACCGCGGTTCCTGGTGTGTCCGCTGTGCCGTGCGTGTGATCATTGCTTGTACAGCCCTCTCGCAGTGTCCGGAGCAAGTATGGTGGGTCTGACACACCGGTGTCAATGTGTTCTTTTTTCCATTTCCAGGAGTGTATTATTGAGCATATCTGGGATGCGTCGCCACGCGCAGATCAGAAGAGATCGCCACCCCCTCGTACTCTTACGGATTTATGGACAGCCCTGCAGGATTCATGATGTCGGTTCCCTCCAGCACTACTTCAGACTTTAGTTCAGTCCACACCACGTCGTGTTGCAGCACTTAGTGTGCTCGCAATGGCCCTACACGATGTTAGACAGGTGTACCAGTTTCTTTGGCTCTTCAGTGTATAAAGGCATAAGGTGGCCATGCTCGATCGACTTTTAACACTTATCTTTACCCAACTTATTTTACATTCTGAACCTGTACTATTCTCAGTAGATATTAACTGTGGCATCGTCCAAACATCGCAGTGCCACGCGAAGGACGTCAACACGAATCTATACCACAGACGTTAGTGAGGGCTCGCTGCAGTTCGCATAGACATTTTAAGTTGGTTGCTTCTGTGTTGGTAGCGCTGTGTAGCGCTTTGCATTGGATCTCTGACTGCGCTTTTTTTTTTTGTAAGAGACTCTGTGGCTGGTTGGACTCGTTGTTGGAAGTTAATCGCCAGTAGTGTTGGGCAGTTGGAAATTAGTCGCCAGCAGTGATTGAAGTACTGTTGGGCAGTTGGAGGTGAAGTGATGGATGTTAGATGTGACAAGTTAGCATTAATGGAGGGTAGAGGTCTGAAGTGTTAGCGTAGGCTAACGATCTGTACATGTTCGACTTCGAGATTGTATATTATTCATGATTATATACCTTTGTACTAGATGTCAATGACGATTTATACTCGTATCTGAACTGGATGTCACATTATTAAGGTAAAAAATACATTATTTGGGTTGCAACAAAATCTTTCCTTTGCTAACCACATGCCTATTAGTAGTTAGTGACTTTACTAGTTAGGTGCTTAATGAAATGTATAGGTTATTGTTAGGATTTCTTTTAGTCAGGGCCATTCTTTTGAATTAATTATTTGGAGTCAGGTTATCCTTTTTGAGCAGCCAGAATGTGTTGCACTAGAATATTGTGGGCCAGTGTTGATAAGATAAGAATATGTAAAGAGAAAGTAGGCTCAGTACGTTCATTTTCACTCAGTTGTTTCAGAAATAACGTAGAAGCTTCAACTTCCCATTTCATTCAGCAATAGAAGCAGAAAAGACTTTTAATAAAGAAGTTTCAACATGTGGAAGGTGTAGTATCCTGCCCACTCGCTCTGATGTAGGGTGCCTAAGAAGCTGTTCTCTTGGATCGCTAGACAATTCAAGCAACTTGTATTAATGCAGTTTATTACAGTAAGTTAAATTTTCAATACTTAACTTTGTGTATTCGCAAAGGTATGTCGCAAGCAAATGGCGACAGGGAAATAATCAATGTTCTTTAGTATATATTTTGCTTATTTTTTTCATAGTTCTACACAACTTCTTCCTGTTTTCTCGATTGATCTGTGTTCAGTTTTTCATGGCCTATCCACTGTGCTAACTTATAACTAAATCTGAGGGGGGTGCGATGGGGAGGTTCCCTTGTCAGAAAGATTGGCCGCAGCCCCAACAGGCAAGGAGTCCTGTGCTGGCTCAGACGTACTTTGAGCAGTGAACAATACGTCAAACCTGTTTTTGAGGCGTAACAGGACAGCCATACAGTTGGTACCCACTTTTGTCTTCTGTCCAGATATTTGCAACGTTGCGACTGCCAGCCGCTGCCAGGTAAGCACAGCGTCACTGGAGGTCCCAGACGGCTCTGTGGACTCCAGAGCTGCCGAAGCATTCGTCTCAGGTCTACCAGCGCCACCATAGCCCAGGGCAGCACCCTGAAGCGTGTCGATCGTGGCCAACACAGCTTCCAGCTGTTTACAGACACGGCGAATTCTCTTTGCGTCCTTACAAAGCAGGCGCCTTCCCTATCCATCATTAAACGATTTTTGTCAATATCGCAAGTGCTGTAACAGTAACACAAGAAGTCGCCGGGTGCATTCTACTTCTAAGTTCTCTAGTTTATACTACACAAGAAAGTTGGCTCACACAAAGTTATGCACTAAAATTTACACAAACTTTAAAAGTAAATTAGTAACCGTTAGTCTACACCGTAAAATACACAGGTAAATTTCACTTCCTCGCAGAAATACTTCAAAAACAGAAATTGAACTCTGTATCTTAAACAAACTGCTACTGCTCCACAGCAGTCCTGTCGACTGTGTGTCCGCCGCTTCACTTCCCCCACTTATTTTAGAAATTCTAAAGGAATGTTATGCATCCCTTCTGCCTTAGTTGATCGCAGGTCTTCCAAACCTCTGATGAACTCTCATTCTAATACTGGATCGCCTATCTCTTCCACATGGACTCCCATTTCTTCTTCTGTCACGTTACCAGACAAATCCTCCGTCTCGTAGAGGCCTTCAATGTAATCTTTGCACCCATACACTTTCTGCCCCCGGTACCTGAGTGGTCAGCGTAACGGAATGTCAATCCTAAGGGCCCGGGTTCGATTCCCGGCTGGGTCGGAGATTTTCTCCGCTCGGGGACTGGGTGTTGTGTTGTCCTAATCATCATCATTTCATCCCCATCGACGCGCAAGTCGCCGAAGTGGCGTCAAATCGAAAGACTTGCACCAGGCGAACGCTCTACCCGACGGGAGACCCTAGTCACACGACATTATTATTATTATTATTATCCTCTGCATTTAACAGTGCAATTCCCATTACACCCTTGATGTTACCGAACTTGCTTTTAATTTCGCCGAACGTTGTCTACATGCTGAGTCAGTCCTTTCGACGACCATTTCTTTTTCTGTTCCTTCACATTCTTCCTGCAGGCATTTCGCCTTGCCTTCCCAGTACCTTCCATTTATTTCATTCCTAAGAGAAGTATATTGCTGTATTCCTATCTTTCCCGAAGCGTTTCGATACTTTTTTCGATGAATTGAAGTACTACTTCAGTTACCCAAGCTTTCTCCAAAGTTATTATGCTTATACCTTCACTGACGGCAAAGAATTGCAGCACCAAAAAATAATCAATGTAGAGTATGAAATTTCTGGAATATATTGTAAGATGGCAAGAATCATGCCCCTTACATGAAGTCATTAAAGATCACCTAACTCACGTTGAGCGAACAGTAGGGCTGAACAAAATGACTGACAAGGCACAATGCATCTTGTAGATGGTATAGTATGGACATATTGGAATAATCATTGTCGGGTGATGGTTTTAAAGTAATTCACACGACACGAAAACTTTGTGGAAACGAGTCGATTTACTGGACGCTAGTTTACCCCAGGGAAGTATTTAGAGTTGACCGTGGCTGGCTGGGGAACGGCGAAGGGAAGTGACAATAGGCAGCTTAGGGTGGCTCAAGCTCTGAGAAAGCGGTAACGGGGTGCGGCCTCCAGCCGCCTTAAGATGATTGACAGTCAGTGGGTGGTTGACCCCAACTCCATGCTGGTGTACCGGGAAACAGACGGAGAACTTGTACACCTGTTGATAAATGTCCGTCATCCCGTTTTCTGTGAAACATGCGGGAAAGCCGCGCAAAGCTACGGTGGAGCAGTCAACAGAGGTCAAAATATGTGTGTTCATGACTATAGCAACTTCACGCTGAATTCACGGTCCGCAGAGTCTGAAGTAAACCAGGTGAAGAGCGACAGAATGAAATACGCCGGCTTCCGATGGGAACGTAGGACCGAGGAATTTGAAGTACTCTCCTGGGAGTCAGAATTCCGGAAAAATTGGTGTTTGTGCAGACGCTAACCTTGATGGGTGGCCTGGGTGGAGCTAAATAGAAGAAGTTGAAAGGAAGGGAAATTTTGTGGGAATTTGTTGACTTCCCGGAGCAGGCACTGGTCGGCGCTGGGAAGCGACACATAATTAACGCGAGTTGCGCTGCAATTGGCGTAAGTGATTTTGCTGGAGGGGAAACCGAGGTGAAGAGCGGACTGGGAGAAGTCCCCGTAGAGGTCTTCCGTTCCCAGCTTGCCTAGAGTGCGGACGTGGCGCTCCTGACTCAGCTTGCCTGAGAAAGAGCGAGCATCTCTGCAGTTTAGGACTTAGCAATGGGAACGATTGAGCTTGGAGATAGGTAGTTTTGGTTCAGCTATGTACTGAGCAAGATAGCTAGGAGTGAATAGACGAGCGCAGCCTTGCAGCACCACGAGTTCGGCCGACGTCCACACAACGATGACGCTCCGCCACGCTGTATTCGGTGATATTGCTCCCGCTCTGGCCACTGATTAATTTGTTGGATCACGTCGGCAAAGTTTCCACGAGGGTTTGAAGGGCCGTGTATTGTAGAATTCTTCTCGCACTTCGCATTGTGCCTGGATCAGTCGGTAGGAAGTACTTTTGAGTATCGCGCTTTACTCCACGCAAACGCAATTTATTACCACTGCCTGATAGGAGAGTCTTGTAATGTCATGATTGAAGGTCTTGAGTTAAAATAAATTTGAGCTAATCGACTGCATCTTTTTTCAATCAAGTAGTTGAAATCCCAAGTCACTTTCTTAATTAATTTTATGTTCAACATTTGCATCTAGTGTTCAATAGCTGAATATAACATCAATGTGCACCCCTTTTTAATTTAAAGTGATCAACTCTGAATAAATTAATGTCAACACAGCCACCGCAGTTCAATCAGGAGCCACAGGGCCATATTACTTTTTTGCGTTATCCGATATTGCGGCAGTTTTGCACTATCTGTTGATCTGTTAGCCAATTAGTTGGGGTGAACACACACCAAAACCAGCTAAGTGACGGGTGGGGTGTTACAATATTTGTATTGCAGGATGACAGGTTAAGGTAAGTGCGAGGTAAGCCACTGCAAATGTGAAATTCTGGTACATTAATAACTGGTGTAGCCGCCAGACTGTTGAATGCAAGCATGCAAACTTGTATGCATTGTATGGCACAGGTGCCGAATGTCAGTTTGCGGGATGGAGTTCCATGCTTGTTGCACTTGGTCGGTCAATAAAGGACGGTTAATGCTGTTTGTGGATGACGCTGGAGTTGTTGTCCGATGATGTCCCATATGTGCTCGATTGCAGACAGACCATGCGATCGAGCAGGCCAAGGCAACATGTCCAAGCACTGTACAACACGTTGGGTTTTACAATTGTGGTATCTGGCCGACCGTTATCCAGCTGGAAAACACCCCCTTGAATGTAGTTCATGAACGGCAGCACAGCAGGTCGAACCACCAGACTGATGTACAGTTTAGCTGTCAGGGTGCGTCAGATAACCACGAGAATGCTCCTTCTATGACGCGAAATGACACCCCAGATCATAAGTCCAGGTGTACCTCTACTGTGTCTTGCACGCAGACAAGCTGGTTGCACGCTCTCAATTGACCTCCTAATCAACATACGGCAATCACTGGCATTCAGGCACAACCAACTTTCACCAGAAAACACAACAGACCTCCACCCAGCCCTCCAACGAGCTATCGCTTGACACAAGTCGCAAACGACAATGATTTGCAGCCGGTGAAATCCACGGTGGCTCCGAGTTGTCCTTGAAGTAAACGATTTATAACAGTTCGTTGTGTCACCGTGGTGCCAACTGCTGTTCAAATTGCTGCTGCTGATGCAGTACGATGTGCGAGAGCTGTACGCCTAACACGATGCTCTTCCCTCCCGCTGGTGCCATGTGACCGTCCGGAGGCCGGTCTTCTTGCAACTGCAACTGCCAGTGATCATTCTTGCCAACTTTCTCTGCAGTATCGCAGAAGGATCATCCAGATTATCAGAGCCCTACTACAAGATCTAGTTGAGATGTTGATATTGGCGTCTTTGACGCCTTAAGAGCATTTTTGACTAATATGAACTCATTACATCCAACCTCAAAGGCAACAGTCAGCGCGTTTGAAAGCTTTAAAAGCAAACCTGATCTGCAGCCTCATAATGGCACTACTAGCGCCGCTCTTACGTGACGAGCTCGAAATCTGAACAGACACCCTCTTGTAGATGTAGAAACACCCTACCAACTTTCATTTATGTCTCACAACTCCTTCTTGGTGTTGCGATATTTTCCGTCAATGTATATATGTCCGTCCAACTTCAGTCAGTGTCCTTTTTAGAGATGTCAATTTCTCTTCAATTGAACTGCTTACTGAGCAACTCATTATAGCAGGAGACAACGTTAGATAACTTAAAACCCTTCCTTAATACTGTCGCAGAAGAAGCCGAGTAACACTCTGGTGTTCTGGTTGTGATACTAAACTGTTGCATGGAGGGTTGTGAGTTCAAAACTCACCTACACTGTACGATTTTAATTTCTATATTCGACTCGAGTACGTTCTAGAAGTATACAGAAATGTCAAGCATCATTGTACTGGAATGTTCTGGAGATGTATATATACTGTATGTGTTCTGGCCGGAGGCAGTTCGCTCCGCGCTCTTGTATGTGCAAGTGCTGAATAAACCTTCGTTAAGTGAAGTTAGTGTTCGTCATTCATCTAGTTACACCTTCTTCTACGTGACAATATTATAGTATCCCACTTCTTTCCATACTGATTCTTACAGAAGAGTGTCTTAAACTTCAGCTGACTCTTCATCATCACTAGAGTTAGCAACTAAATTTATAGATTTCCTGGGCCTGCCTTACAATGAAATATCTAATTTCGGACTCTCTGCCTGGTTGTGATGTAATCTAATAAAACTGAAATCTTCCCGTATCCCCAGAGTTTTTCCAAGTATACCTCCTCCTCTTGTGATTCTTGAACATCTTGTTCACTATTTCTAGCTGAAATTTATTGCAGAACTCGATTAGTCTTTGTCATCTCTCGTCCCTACTACCACGCTCACATTCTCATGTAACCCTTTATTCACTCCTTCCACTACAACCACAGTTCAGTCCCCTATGAGTCCCAGATTTCATCTTCCTTTACGTACTGAATTACTTGTTCAACATCCTCATATACTTTCCCTGTCGCCGCGTGGGATTGGCCGAGCGGTCTAGAGGCGCTGCAGTCATCGACTGGGCGGCTGGTCCCGGCGGAGGTTCGAGTCCTCCCTCGGGCATGGGTGTGTGTGTTTGTCCCTAGGATAGTTTAGGTTAAGTAGTGTGTAAGCTTAGGGACTGATGTCCTTAGCAGTTAAGTCCCATAAGATTTCACATACACTTTCCCTGTCTCTTCATCTTCTGCTTGCGACGTCGGCATGTATACCCGAAATGCTATGTCGGTATCGCTTTGTTGGCGATTCTCATGAGTACAACCCTATCACTGAAATGTTCACAGTAACTGACTCTCAGCCCTAACTTCCTGTTCATAACGAATCCTACTCCAGTTATACCATTTTCTGCGGTCTTTGATATTATCCTAAAGTCTTCTGAACATAAATCCTTATCTTCTTTTCATTTCACTTCACTGACCCCCACTATATCTAGACTGAGCCTTATCATTTAGCTTTTCAGATTTTCTAGCTTTCCGATCACGTTCTAAATTCTGACATTTCACACTCCGATTAGTGGAATGTTACCTTCTCATTGCTTACTCAGTATTTTTCTCATGACTACCGTCTCCTTGGCAGTAACATCTAATCCGGAATCTTTTGCTAATGGAGAGATCACCATGACTTTTTTCAATTACAGGCCGCATTTTCCGTGGATATACATTGTGTGTCTGTAATGCAGTGGGTTCCATTGCTTTCTACATTATCAAGCCGTTGAGCACTGCTGATTCTTCTGCCTTTTAGGAATAGTTACCCATCTCACGAGCAAGAGACTACCCCGAGAATTTGTTCGCTTCTCCGCCCTCTGTACTAAGGCTGTTCGCGGAACGAGGGTATTAGAAACCAGCTCCAAAATACCCGCGTCTTCTGGTCTCTACTTTCATTTCATTTCTGATAATATTCCAAATTATTCGAGTATATTTGGGAACATCGTAAAAGTAAACATTCAAAAAGAAAAACAGTAAATATGCTAATATTTAAAGCTCAAAAATATTCTCGAATGCTCAAAAATACTCAAAATAAACTTAAATCCACTTAAATATTCAACAGTAACCTAATTTGACATAAAATACTTTGTCACAACCTCATTTATTGCAAAACATTCAAAATATTCGGGAACGTTAAAGAAAGCTCTGAAACTTTCCAGAACAGTCTAAAACATTCAAGAACATCCGTAGAAGTTAAAGAACATTCCAGGATATTGTAGAACACTCTTTAGAATTCTAGAAGATTCGAAAATATTTTAGAACATTCGAAAATATTTTAGAACAGTCGAAAATATTCATTGACCTCCAAGAATATTCGTAAAAGTTTGAGGACATCATAGATAAACATCGATTTTCCCCCTTTGAAATATACGATGTGAAAGAGATGGAAACCATTGCCAAGTGATAGTGACCACTTCAAACACACCTGTCCCCACACTCACAACAGCTAGCACTACACAAGCAGTATAGTGCACAACCTGATACAGAAATTAGTGATTGGTGGTGGGTTGGTTTAGCGATGGTAAGCTTCTCCCACAAAGAATTATATACAGGGTGAGTCACCTAACGTTAGCCGGCCGAAGTGGCCGTGCGGTTAAAGGCGCTGCAGTCTGGAACCGCAAGACCGCTACGGTCGCAGGTTCGAATCCTGCCTCGGGCATGGATGTTTGTGATGTCTTTAGGTTAGTTAGGTTTAACTAGTTCTAAGTTCTAGGGGACTAATGACCTCAGCAGTTGAGTCCCATAGCGCTCAGAGCCATTTGAACCATTTGAACCTAACGTTACCGCTGGATATATTTCGTAAACCACATCAAATACTGACAAACCGATTCCACAGACAGAACGTGAGGAGAGGGGCTAGTGTAATTTTTCAATACAAACCATAAAAAAATGCACGGAAGTATGTTTTTTAACAGAAACCTACGTTTTTTTTAAATGGAACCCCGTTAGTTTTGTTAGCACATCTGAACATATAAACAAATACGTAATCAGTGCCGTTTGTTGCATTGTAAAATGTTAATTACATCCGGAGATATTGTAACTTAAAGTTGACGCTTGAGTACCACTCCTCCGCAGTTCGATCGTGTGTATCGGAGAGCACCGAATTACGTAGGGATCCAAAGGGAACGGTGATGGACCTTAGGTACAGAAGAGACTGGAACAGCACATTACGTCCACATGCTAACACCTTTTTATTGGTCTTTTTCACTGACGCACATGTACATTACCATGAGGGGTGAGGTACACGTACACACGTGGTTTCCGTTTTCAATTACGGAGTGGAATAGAGTGTGTCCCGACATGTCAGGCCAATAGTTGTTCAATGTGGTGGCCATCATTTGCTGCACACAATTGCAATCTCTGGCGTAATGAATGTCGTCCACCCCGCAGTACATCTGGTATAATGTCGCTGCAGGCTGCCACAATACGTTGTTTCATATCCTCTGGGGTTGTAGGCACATCACGGTATACATTCTCCTTTAAAGTACCCCACAGAAAGAAGTCCAGAGGTGTAAGATCAGGAGAACGGGCTGGCCAATTTATGCGTCCTCCACGTCCTATGCTGATGTACATGTGCGTCAGTGAAAAAGACCAACAAAAAGGTGTTAGCATGTGGACGTAATGTGCTGTTCCAGTCTCTTCTGTACCTAAGGTCCATCACCGTTCCCTTTGGATCCCTACGTAATTCGGTGCTCTCCGATACACACGATCGAACTGCGGAGGAGTGGTACTCAAGCGTCAACTTTAGGTTATAATATCTCAGAAATGTAATTAACATTTTACAATGCAACAAACGGCACTGATTACGTATTTGTTTATATGTTCAGATGTGCTAACAAAACTAACGGGGTTCCATTTAAAAAAACGTAGGTTTCTGTTAAAAAACATACTTCCGTGCATTTTTTTATGGTTTGTATTAACCAATTACACTAGCCCCTCTCCTCACATTCGGTCTGTGGAATCGATTCGTCAGTATTTGATGTGGTTTACGAAATACAGCCAGCGGTAATGTTAGGTGACTCACCCTGTGTACACATTCAATCCACAATACACAAGCAGAAAGGAAAGAACACAAAGATAAATTTGCACCCCAGACACAATCGTGATGGGCCAGAGAAACGTTAGCATTTCTGATCAACCACGTGGTCGGTAGCTCGCGCAGAAGATCTCCATCTCAGAGAGACAAAACATACAGAAATATCTAGGATGGAAGCAAATCCTCATTCGTTTCGAAATTCAATTTAAACGGCAAGCTTGAGTGAATAGGAACGTTGAACTGAAGGCTCTCCACGTGGCGGAAATGAACGTGGTCTAGTTTAGCTAGCCAAAGAAACCCCGAACTTACGAACTGAATATAAAATTAAAACACGAAAAAAGAATTCTAACACGACAAACGGATAACATACACAAGACATTAACACTTTGAGATACATACTAATTGAAACAAGATACGCGCTCTCCCATCACTAAGTAGTGGTCGGATAAAGAATTGCTTTAATTAACTGAAATATGAATAAGCATCGTCGCACTCCAAAACCGAAATAGGTACTCTGGTGTGATTTACCACGATTATACTTCTGAAAAATGTATTACTATCGCATTCTCAACAAAATCCTTACACAGTTCCAACTGCCTAAACTTACAGTATAAGAGACGACCTCTTCCTACGACCCAGAAAACAGCGATTTCCCCGCTACTAGGCCGAGGGCCGCGGGTTGTAGCGGAAATGGGAAGAGAAGAACGTTCCGGCTACCTGTACCAACTTGTACAATAGCTGCTGACCACTCTCCCTTAACGGCTCTTTGGCCCAGCAAGAAGCTGCTTGGTCTCTCCACAAAAGCTGGCTAAATTGCCACTATCACTCCAAGAATCCCCTCCGAAGAGCCAAAGTACGAGGGTTGCCCAGAGTGTAAAGCACAGCTTTTTTTTTCTCAGCCGAAAACAATGCTACGAAAGAGAGACGTTACGCATGTATTATCTAAAGTCTCCCGAGTGAGCGCGCCAGGTTTCCAGCACTTCCGACAGATAGCGCCCGTAGGTGATGTACGTTACAAACAACGTGCCGTCATTGCATTTCTCACTGCAGAGAAAGAAACTGTGAAATATTCACAAACACGTGTGCAAAGTCTATGGAGCACCTGCTGCCCGCAGCTCGTGGTCGTGCGGTAGCGTTCTCGCTTCCCACGCCCGGGTTCCCGGGTTCGATTCACGGCGGGGTCAGGGATTTTCTCTGCCTCGTGATGGCTGGGTGTTGTGTGATGTCCTTAGGTTAGTTAGGTTTAAGTAGTTCTAAGTTCTAGGGGACTGATGACCATAGATGTTAAGTCCCATAGTGCTCAGAGCCATTTGAACCATTTGAGCACCTGCTACCGGCAGACGTACAGTTAGTCGCTGGGCACGGAGGGTGAGGTCATCAGGAGGCGGTTCGGCGGAGCTCCACGATTTGCAGCGATTGGGGAGACCAGCCATAGCTGTCACACCTAACATGTTGCAGCCAGCTGATGTCATTGGCAAGGACAGACGCATTACGACTCGGCAGTTGACGCTGCCTCTGTCAATCAGCAAAGGAAGTGTGGATGCAATTATCTGTACTCTTGAGTATTCAAAAGTATGTGTAAGATGGATCCCGCTGTGTCTAACGGTGGATCGCAAATCGCACAGGAAAAAAAAAAAAAAACCATTGTCTTGATTTGTTACAACGGTTTGAAGCTGAGGGGGAGGCCTTCTTGTCCTGGAACTTCTAACAACCCTACCACAACAAAGGTCAAAATTTAATAATGATTGTGGTGTTGAAACTTCCTGGCAGATTAAAACTGTGTGCCCGACCGAGACTCGAACTCGGGACCTTTGCCTTTCGCGGGCTAGTGCTCTACCATCTGAGCTACCGAAGCACGACTCACGCCCGGTGCTCACAGCTTTACTTCTGCCAGTATCTCCTCTCCTACCTTCCAAACTTTACAGAAGCTCTCCTGCGAACCTTGCAGAACTAGCACTCCTGAAATAAAGGATACTGCGGAGACATGGCTTAGCCACAGCCTGGGGGACGTTTCCAGAATGAGATTTTCACTCTGCAGCGGAGTGCCCGCGAAAGGCAAAGGTCCTGAGTTCGAGTCTCGGTCTGGCACACAGTTTTAATCAGCCAGGAAGTTTCATATCAGCGCGCACTCCGCTGCAACGTGAAAATCTCATTCTGGATTGTGGTGTTGCTCACGCTGCTAAATACTGCATTTTCGGGCAACAACATAATTGTTATGTGGCAGGTGTCATAAGAGCACAGTTAATAAAGTCATTTCATGTAATAAAGAATAAACTAGGCACTCATCTTTTCGTGTTTCCCACGCTGGTCTCGTTGTAAAATCATGGCTCAATCGTCGAAAATCTAGGTGGTGATGATTCCAAGCTCGGATGCAAAGAGGCCTAGGTTTTATTCTGCTATATTCAAAAGTTTTGTAGATGCGCTTCACAAACCATTCTTGAAGGTTAAAACTTTCAAAGTTAGCAAAATGGTGATGTAAAAAAATATTCAGCACTCCGAATTCAAGTTACATTTCTTTTTTATTGCTTTTGTTGCAATGATACGTAGCACACAAAACATCACTTCACAATACAGAACATACTTGAAAACATCTTCCTCACTGTTAAAGGTCACAATTTATAAACTGACTACAATATGCGTCTTTCCAAAATGACATCCAAGACTTGACCTTCTCAAGGTCCGACTCTCTAACTAATAACCACATATGCGCCCAAAAATCAGAGTTACAAGAACGTCAAAGATCATAGTGACAAAAGAAAGAATATACATAAGAATAATATCATTGCAATATAAACATATAGATGTATCAAAATACCTCTACATTAATGAAATCAAATCTGAATGTTGTCTCAGAAATATGTTAACTACTTTACAGAAACACAGTAGAATATTGCTGGTATCGAGAGGTTCAGGTGTGGTGCCGTAATAGTTGCGTAATTCAACTACCATTACAAACTGTGACAGGTGATGAAACCTGAGTTCACCATTTTGAGGCCGAAACAAAACGACAGTCGATGGAATGGCGCCGTTCCCACTCTCCACGAAGAAAAGATTCAAAGCAACTGCCTCCGGAGGTAAGGTCATGATCACCGTGTCCTGGGACTGCGAAGGTGTGAGTCTCATTGATTTGATGCGAAGTGGCGGTATCATTAATTCAGAAGTATATGTCAACACATTAAAAAAAAAAAACTCGGCGCCGCAGCAACCACGGAGATGTTTTGCTGTAACACGATAACGCTCGGCCCCACACAAGTCTGAGGACTGCTGAACACATCGCAAAACAGGGTTGGACAGTGTCATCCAAATCACCCTACGTCCCTGACATAGCACCTCGGACTTCCACTTGTTTAGACCATTAAAGGATGCAATTCGTGGAAGACATTTTGAAGACGGTGAGGAGGTGATCCACACAGTGAAGCACTGGCTGTGCCACCAGAACACGGATTCGTAAAAATGGAAACGAGCGTACGGTATTGTGGGCCAGGAGTTCCCCATTCAGGGGGGTTCGACCGCTGAGGGCAAGTACTTACTGCATTCGACGACACATTGGGCGACTTGTACGCCGGAGACTTGGATGAAACGATGATGAGGGCGACACAACACCCAGTCCCTGAGAGCAGAAAATCTCCTGCCCCAGCCGGGAATCGAACCCGGGCCCCTTGGCGTGGCATTCCGCCGCGCTGACCACTCAGCTAACGGGGGCCGACACAAAGCTTGGTACCGACAGGGCGCACATGCCCTTGTTTCTCGCTGGAGGAAGGCCATAGGACGGGATAGAGACTACGTGGAAAAATGGAGTGTGTAGATAAAACACCATTCTTTCTCATTACGACCAACAAAGAACTGTTGAAGGAAAAAAAAATGCGGTGCATCACTTTCGGGGCAACCCTTGTACATGAAAGCGCCACACACATTCACACTCTCACTGTAGCAGACGAGACGGGAAATGGAAAACGGAAACACAGAAATATAACACGGAGACGTAACAAACAAATGGGAAAAGGAAACACAGGACTATACAATATTCGTACACTTAGTACACTTATAGATGAAATGTAAAGCAAAAATTGAGAAATGACAATATTTGCCAGCAATGTGTCACTGTGGTTGTCCTATAAACACTCAGCTGTTCTTTCTTCTCCCCAGAATCGAAAACATAGATGTACCTACCAAAAGAGATGCAAGTAAGTATAGAAAGGTTGAAGTCAGCTCAACAGAGCCAATGGAACGACTCGCTTTGGAACACGCCAGTCACCGCTATATGTGATAGCCCCCTGGACATTACAAAAGCCGGGAAATGGTTCTTAATGGGGTGTGTTATCACTAAGGACGGCATTGGGTTCTCTACAACGCGCTCCATGCTGGCCACAAGGTTGGTAAGGAGTTGTTGTGGTAGGACGCTGCACTTCGACATCGCGGTTGACAACGACAATTGCTGGATGGCCGTTGGTGGACGTGGAAGTCTGGCAGTACGTCTCCCCAACACATCCCACACCTACTCTACGAGATTTAAGTTGGGGGGGGGGGAGGGGGCGGAACGGACAGGCCAGTCCATTCGCCAAGAGCTCTTCCACCTGCGATGCTGGATGCTGTCGTATGTTGTCATCCATAAAAATGAAGTCAGGATCCATTGCACTTCTGAAAAGGCGCACGTGGGCAAAGAATAGAGTGTCACAGTAACGTTGACTGGTGAGTGTATTTTGGTCAAAGATTTGGAGGGCAGTACGCACATGCAGCATCTCCTAACGCATAAAAGATAGATCAGAAGAAGGATCATGTTCGATCATGTTTCTGGGTGTATTACTTGTTCGCCATATGAGGGTACGTCCAAAATCACTACTCATACTGAATCTGCTCTCATCCGAGAAGACCATGCTACCCCACTCTTCGCTGTTCTAGGCCCTGCGCTCTTGGCACCATCGCAGACGGTGCCACCAATGTGCGAGTGTCAACGGAACACAACGTACTGGTCGTCGGACAAAGCGTGATCGTCAGGTTGTGTGCCTTGTAGTCCTGTCAAATGCGGATTTAATGTGTGCCCCCGCTTGCCTGTTGCAGAACGTAGCGGTCATTTGCAGCTGCTACAGTTGACCGCGTTCGACCGCCTCCTCTCCTTTGGGCAGCAGTGCCTGTGGTTCGGAGCGCTCCACATGCACTTGAGACAATGCTGTGAGCAATATGAAACTCTCGGGCTACACGTATCAGACTTTGTCCTCCTTCTAGTTTCCTGATGATTATTCCTAATATGAAGTCATGCAAACGTTGTCTCCCCAGTGCACTGACACACACCTCCTTTTCCCATTCCTTCAACTGGCGTTGCGAGGGTCAGCCCCATTTCGCGTTGTAGTCCGATGACCTCTCGCCATGTGTCCTCCAACTTTCTGTGCGTGAATGGCAGACTTAAGACATCATACTCCTGCACTTTCATTCATTTCCACCTAGCTGTCAACATGTCCGAAGTTAAGCTCTGTCGGGCTGGGCTAGCACTTGGATGGGTGACCATCCGGTCTGCCAAGCGCTGTTGGCAAGTGGGGTGCACTCAGCCATTGTGAGGCAAATTGAGGAGCTACCTGTCTGATAAGGAGCGGCTCCGCCCTCGGAAACTGACATACGGCCAGAGAGCGGTGTGCTGACCACATGCCCCTCCATATCCGCATTCAGTGACACGTATGAGCTGAGGATGACACAGCGGCCGGTCAGTACCGTTGGGCCTTCATGGCCTGTTCAGGGGGAGTTTAGTTTGGTTTTAGTTAACATCTTACGTTACTTTATTTACCTCGTCGTTCAGTTCTTCGTATTCTAAAATATGGAAGAACCTCCCAGTACCTGTGCTCTTATGGCGTATTTAGACCATGGTTTCAAAGCTAATTTTGGATAAACAACCGATATTCTAAGGAGACACGTATAAACTGGGGCGCATCGTCAATGCAACGGAAGTGAAGCTGATCGCTCCAGCCAGGCTGTCGCAAAAATGATAGCATGTCGTTAAGAGGTGCGCTGGTTTACTCGGCCATCTACGAGCAAAGTGCGTTAATTAAGATTTGAGAATCTCCATTTTCTTTTGTGATACGTTAATAATATGTAGGCGGCCGTTGTGGAGTTACAGTTTGGAACCGCGCGACCATTACGGTCCCAGGTTCGAATCCTGCCTCGGGCGTGGATTGTGTGATGTCCTTAGGTTAGTCAGGTTTAAGTAGTTCTAAGTCCCAATAATATGTACTGTCCAAATAAAAACTGGTTAAGGGCTGACTTTTGACTAACGAGGCAACTAGATGGTTTAGCGTCTGAACGTGATAGGCGTACGCGCCATTACGTAACATTATGGAAGTTACGTTTGCTATCTTCTCTGACTAACTATATTTATAATAAAAATAGCTGGCATCATTATTTAGGTGAGATTAAAGTCTTAAACACTGTCGCTGTAATTCCATAAAACCTCTCATCAGAAGCATCACGACCTACATGCTACTTCTGCGCCCGACAACGAAATAGCACGAAGGCGCCACGTTGGTGAAACTGTTGTTTACTTGCTTTGGGCTCACTTTACCAGATATGACGTGTTAATGCTCTAAGAACTTTTAGTACTGTTCTCGAGAGTGGCGTAAAAGCCTAAATCTAGATTGTACAGAAGAAAAGCACCGTAATACACAGTCAAACAGCGGTCTATTCTTTCAAGAAGTTTAGTGTTTTGTTCTGATGTGGCAAAATACAACTAGGCCCCTCACACGTTCTGCTGCTGCAGTACAAACGGAGACGGTAGCTTAGCAGCGAGCTGTCTGTGGTAATGCAGAGGAGGGAATAGTACACCGATTACATAACCACATGTCTTTTTTGTTATTCAAACATTTAATCTCAAGTGGGCAACGCTTGTCCAGACACGACACGTGTCTCCATGAACTGTCTGCCTGATGTTGGAGTTTTCCCTTGCGCTGCAAACATCCATCGACTGTACCCCAAAGGAAAGAAAACGTGACGGTTAAATAGGAAGTAATATGCAGGACATTGAAGGTCGTGACAACAGCTGTGGGTCATCTTATCTCAATACAGGATACAACGGCTGTATGACACCCCTCCCAACCGCGCCCAAGGTTATGCAACATGCATCTACAGTCACATACTGTTGTTGTTGTGGTCTTCAGTCCTGAGACTGGTTCGATGCAGCTCTCCATGTTACTCTAGTGCAAGCTTCTTCATCTCGCACTAACTACTGCAACCTACATCCATCTGAGTCTGCTTAGTGCTTTCATCTCTTGGTCTGCCTCTAAGATTCTTACCCTCCACGCTGCCCTCCAATACTATATTGGTGATCCCTTGATGCCTCAGATCATGTCCTACCAACCGATCCCTTCTTCTAGTCAAGTTGTGCCACAAACTTCTCGTCTCCCCAATCCCATCCAATACCTCCTCATTAGTTACGTGATCTACCCATCTGATCTTCAGTATTCTTCTGTAGCACCACATTTCGAAAGCTTCTATTCTCTTCTTGTCCAAACTATTTATCGTCCATGTTTCACTTCCATACATGGCTACACTCCATACACATACTTTCAGAAACGACTTCCTGACATTTAAATCTATACTCGATGTTAACAAATTTTATATCCCCTCTGCTTCGACCATCATCAGTTACTTTGCTCCCCAAATAACAAAACTCCTCTACTACTTTAAGTGTCTCATTTCCTAATCTAATTCCCTCAGCATCACCGGACTTAATTCGACTGCATTCCATTATGCTTGTTTTGCTATCGTTGATGTTCATCTTATATGTTTGTTTCAAGACATTGTCCATTCCGCTCAACTGCTCTTCCGGTCCTTTGCTGTCTCTGACAGAATTACAATGTCATCGGCGAACTTCAAAGTTTTTATTTCTTCTCCGTGGATTTTAATACCTACTCCGAATTTTTCTTTTGTTTCCTTCACTGCTTGCTCAATATACAGGTTGAATAACATCGAGGAGAGGCTACAACCCTGTCTCACTCCCTTCCCAACCACTGCTTCCCTTTCGTGTCCCTCGACTCTTATAATTGCTTCTGCTTTCTATACAAGTTGGAAACAGCCTTTCGCCCCTGTATTTTACCCATGCCACCTTCAGAATTTGAAAGAGAGTATTCCAGTCAACATTGTCAAAAGCTTTCTCTAAGTCTACAAATGCTAGGAACGTAGGGTTATCTTTCCTTAATCTAGCTTCTAAGGTAAGTCGTAGGGTCAGTATTGCCTCACGTGTTCCAATATTTCTACGGAATCCAAAATGATCTTCCCCGAGGTCGGTGTCTACTAGTTTCTCCATTCGTCTGTAAAGAATTCGTGTTAGTATTTTGCGGCTGTGACTTATTAAACTGATAGTTCGGTAATTTTCGCATCTGTCAACACCTGCTTTCTTTGGGATTGGAATTATTATATTCTTCTTCAAGTCTGAGGATACTCCGCAAATCACCGTACGGTGCGTGGCGGAAGGCACTCTTTATCACTACTCGTCATTTGCTTTCCTGTTTCACTCGCAAATAGAGCGAGGGAAAATCGACTGTCTATATGTCTCCGTATGAGCCCTAATTTCTCGTATCTTCGTGGTCCCTACGCGCAATGTACGGTGGCGGCGGTAGAATCGTTCGGCAGTTAGCTTTATATGTCGGTTCTCTAAATCTTCTCAATAGTCTTTTTCGAAAAAAACGTCGTCTTACCTCCAGGGATTCCCATTTGAGTTCCCGAAGCATCTCCGTAACACTTACGTGTTGTTAGAACCTACCGGTAACAAATCTAGCAGCTTCGATTCTGAATCGCTTCGATGTCTTCCTTCAGTCTGACCTGGTACCGATCCTAAACACTTGACTAGGTCGCATCAGCAATGACTTGGTTGTGTTGGTTGGTTGGTTTGGGGAATGAGACCAGACAGCGTGGTCATCGGTCTCATCGGATTAGGGAAGGATTGGGAAGGAAGTCGGCCGTGCCCTTTCAGAGGAACCATCCCGGCATTTGCCTGGAGTGATTTAGGGAAATCACGGAAAACCTAAATCAGGATGGCCGGACGCGGGATTGAACCGTCGTCCTCCCGAATGCGAGTCCAGTGTCTAACCACTGCGCCACCCCGCTCGGTTTGGTTGTGTTAAGCCGGACACTAGTAATACTGTATCCGATCATTACAGGTTTGATCGCCGACCAGGGTGGCCGAGCGGTTCTAGGCGCTATAGTCTGGAACCGCGCGACCGCTACGATCACAGGTTCGCCTTGGGCATGGATGTGTGTGATGTCCTTAGGTTAGTTAGGTTTAAGTAGTTCTATGGGACTGATGACGCTAGAAGTTAAGTCCCGTAGTGGTCAGAGCCATTTGAACAATTACAGGTTTGATCTTCCTACTCATCTGCATTAACTTACATTTTCCACATTTAGGGCTAGGTCCCGTTCATCACACGAGCTGGAAATTTTGTCTGTTTTGTATCTTCCTACAGGCACTCAACTTCGACACCTTATCGTACACCGCGGCATCGTTAGCATACAACCGCAGATTGCTGCCCATCCTGTCCGCCAAATCATTTATCATAACACACTTACTTGGAGCACTCCTGACGATACCCTTGTCTCTGATGAACACTTGCCATCGAGGACAACATACTGGGTTCTATTGCTTAAGAAGTCTTCGAGCCACCCACATATGTCTGAACTTATTCTACATGCTCGTATCTTCGTTAACAGCCTGCAACGGGCACCTTGTCAAATGTTTTCCAGAAATCCAGAAATATGAAAACTTTCTGTTGCCTGTCGTCCATTATTGGGAGTATATCATGTAAAACAAGGGCAAACTGAGTTTCGCACGAGCGATGTTTTCCAAACCATGCTAATCCGTGGACATAAGCTTCTCTGTCCCAAGAAAATTTATTATATTCGAACTGAGAATATGTTCAAGGATTCTGCAACAAACAGAAGTTAGGGATATCGGTCCGTAACTTTGCGGGCTCGTTCTTCACGCTTCATTCTAGTCGCTTGGGACTTTGGGCTGGGTGAGAGATTCACGACAAATATTAGCTAGGTAAGGGTCCAATGCAGCACAGTATTCTTTGTAAAATCGAACTGGGATTCCATCCGGACATGGTGATTTATTTGCTTCACATCGCTCAGTTGGTTTACTTCAGGTATGCTTATTACTATGTCCGATGGTCAAATGACGGTGCGTTTTCGCGATTCTTCACAGAGAGTTAATATGAATTTAGTATACCAGTGTGTGGTAATTACGTGATGGACAGGATTGCGCTACGAACGTAACTTCTTTGGGTGAAAATTGAATCGGTTGGTTGTGGATAATTTCCTCTTGCATATGTTTCAACGTTCTTCGTGTGTTATTTTATGAATGCAGTGTTGTATGCAGTCTCCCAATCTTGGCTCCGTATTTGATGTCTTCTGTAAGATTACAAATTCACATTTTCACAGTCCTAAATAAGGCACCAGCTTAGTTATGACTCAAGTTTAATATGCTGGTGAAACAGTTGCTCAGTAAGGGTCCAATGCAGCACAGTATTCTTTGTAAAATCGAACTGGGATTCCACCCGGAGATGGTGATTTATTTGCTTCAGATCGCTCAGTTGGTTTACGTCAGGTATGCTTATTAATATGTCCGATGGTCAAATGACGATACGTTTTCGCGATTCTTCTGTGTGAATGATTTTTTGAAGTTCGGCTTTCGATTTGCTGTCTTCAGCTGCCACACCAGACAGGTCACCACGGGTCTGAATGGAAGCCTTAGAGATTTGACATACGACCGGAATTTTCTCGGGTTCTCCGCCAAATCTTTTGTTAAGGTGTGAAGGTGGTAGTTTTTGTATGTTTCGTGCAAAGATCTCTTCACAGACGCACGAATCTCTGCTAACCTTCGCTTGTTGTCGCTTATGCATTCCGTTTTGAACCGAGAGTACAATAACCTCTGTTTCCCCAGCTTCCGCCGAATTTCGTTATTAAACCATGGTGCGTGTTTTCTACCCTTTATCCACTAACTCTCCGTATCCGTAACTCTCCAGACCATGATTTAGTGTCTGCTTAAACTTTGCCCATAATTCCTCTACATCCATCTTACTGGAACTTAGTAATGCCAATTCACTGTCCATGTGAGATGTTAATATCTGCTTATCCGCTCTACCTAGCAGAAACACTGTCCTATCCTCCTTGACTGATTTATAAATTTTCGTAATCATAGTTGCTATAATGACCTCATTATCGTTAATCCCCATTTCTATACTGACACTGTCGATAAAATCCGGCCTGTTTGCAGTACGAGGTCTAATACAGTACTGACAACAGTCCACCACTTGTGCTTATTCTGTTGTTCATTTAATTTGCTTTTGAAATTAAGCGTGAAATTTCATTTTACTTTCTCCTCTCCTTCAAGAAGCTTAAACTGATTGTTCAGTGAATACCAGGCTCCTGTGACGTAACAGCTGGAGCCGGCGAACTGAAAATAGCAGGAGGGAGACAGAAAAGAATAGCGACGAGCGTCAGTGGGAATGGGAGAGCTGCCACTCATTGTCAGCGTGGCTGGACAGGTAGCGGTGAGTCAGAGATAAGCCGGGACACGATTACGCTAATCTGCGAGTCTCAGAGCGACCCTAATGCCGGGCCCCAGCAAACACGAGGCACAGTCACGTCGCACAGATAAGCGGCACACATTTGGGTCACGCCCACCAGGCGATGCACATGCCCACAGCACCAGGCCGACTGCTACATCTGACCACCGCGAAGTGAATGGCGTAGGGTACTTCCCGACGCGCCACGTATTAAGATTTCTTCTCGTGCCATTCTCTTATGGAGTGGGGGAAAATGATTCCTTAAATATCTCTGTGCTCGCAGTAATTAGTCTTAAGTTGTCTTTATGGTCTCTACGGAAGCGATACACATGCAACTGTAGACTGCTTGACAAACAACGCACGAAGACACGGTCGATTGTCAGTGTAACTTTTTGTACATACACACCACCGACAGGTGCGTAAATGATTAGAGTTGCCTGGTAGGGTAAACAAGAGGCGTGACAAGTGTCAGATCACTGCGAAGGACACTCGTGTCAGATAGCCTTATCAGTACCTGAATTAGAAAGGGGTTTCATTGTGGGCTTACATTTTGTCAGCTGAACGAGTAGTGCAATATACAGATTTCTGTAGCATTAGGATGCGACTGTGGTCTCATGTTGGACTCTATGGGAGCTAGAACAGATGATATTTTTAAAAATATTGGGATATTTAAAAATATATCATTATCAGTTCCCGACATATCGTAGAAAAGTGTCAGTACCTCGATAAATCGACGACAAAATATCGACATACCAGCCGAAAAAAAATATCAGCTGCACATTGTAAATATACTGCTGGTTTTAGAGCCGCATATTTAAGTACTAATTTATTATTAGATATTCTATTTATCAACAAGCTAGCAGCCTGCTTATGACCCTTAGAGCAAGAATTGAAAGGAAAACAGTAGGACTAGGAATTCCGTCTTACGCAAGACACCTTTCTTTCTGTTTTGTTTCACCCAGACATGTTGAAACGTTCTCTTTGAAAAATTATGAATGACTGTGCTGGTAAACTTCTACGTTATTTGATTTTCAAACAGCTAAGCAAAACTCAACGTACTCAAGACAGTTTTCTCTTTACTTATTCTGATCATCACTTAACTGACACACAATATTTTTAGCGCAACACAATCTGACTTTCAATAATCCCTACAAAATAATGGCCCTGACTAACAATAACCTATACCTTTTATGAATCACTTTGAAAGGTCTCTGTTGGATTCCTTTCACGTTCATTTCTGAAATCTGTTGTCATTTATGGCATAAATTCCTCTTCTAAATTTACTGTGGCGTTTCTGACTATCTGGGAGGAGACTGAGCAGTGAAACGTGTTACTTTTACACATAAACAAGAACGAGCTGTCACACTACTACACTTTAAAACAGAGTTTATATGTAATTCATGTCACGCAGTCTCATACGGAAACTACATCCGCTTTCTTTTATATACTGTATATGATAGGATACTGTCATCCCCCCTTCCCTTCTGCGTGAGAGGATGAATGAGCAAATGTATTTCTAGTTGCATGCTTGAGGGTAGCAGGCAAGCCTGTCTGCTAGAGAACAGTAGGACCAACGTCGGAACAGGTAGCTACGTTTTCTAAAAGCAAAGAGGTTTCTATGCTTAGTATGGTCCTGTCTGTCCCTTGTCATGTTGGTATAGGAAGCTGCCCCTCTGGCCACTTCCGTTTGTGTTTGTGAGCCACCCTCAGGAAGGGACCACGTCAGTCTGTTCGCGGCGAGCGTCTGAAGTGGTAAGATCTCCGGCTAAGCGCGTGTCTGCTAAGTCCGTAGGACAATGGATTTCTTAAGTTCAGCCTAACTGAAAATTTAATCACCTTTATTTCAGATTTAGCTCTAAAATATCTAATGTTATCTTAAATTGCAACGCAGTGTAATTCGAGTGTGAAGTTCAGAATTTATTCCGGTAGTTGCTTTGTCACTACTTTGTGAGTAAAGTGGAACCACGTGTTGATCAGTAACTCTAACTAGCATCATCAATCTTCAATGTGAATGTGCGTGAGATTATACCGTCTCGTCTTGACAATATTTTTCAATATAGAAACTTTTCTTTATGTTCAACCCACGTGGGGTGTACTTTGTGACACTAGTACCACGTGCTTATACAATTGTTTGACCCATCAGGTTAATAGTAAGACGATAGTAACCAGTTCGAGGTTTTTCTTTTGTAAGTTGCTTTTCGATCTAATTTATTTTAATCATCAAAATTATTGTGGAGTTACACTCTTTGTGTAAATCAAGTTGACCACGTGAAGCATGTGGTGTAATCATCAAAGTAGCCCTCAGCTATTCTTTTCGGGAAGATTTCACAGAGAGTTAGTATGAATTTAGTATACCAGTGTGTGGTAATTACATGACGGACAGGATTGTGCTACGAACGTAACTTCTTTGGGTGATAATTGAATCGGTTGGTTGTGGTTAATTACCTCTTGCATATGTTTCAATGTTCTTCGTGTGTTATTTTATGAATGCAGTGTTGTATGCAGTCTCCCAATCTTGGCTCCATATTTGATGTGTTCTGTAAGATTACAAATTCACGTTTTCACAGTCCTAAATAAGGCACCAGCTTAGTTATGACTCAAGTTTAATATGCTGAAATTTCAATGATCAATGTTAAAATAAATTTCCAAATATAAACTGATTTATTTCCTTTTATTTAATATATATATATATATATATATATATATATATATATATATATATATATATATATATATATATATATATGAATCACTGGTTGTCGTATGACTATTAAAAGATTATAATTAATGTTAGTCTGGTTGGGAATTTGGTAAGCTACACTGGATACTTGGTGAAACAGTTGCTCAGTAATGCAAGGTTAACTTTCCCAGACAGCTCACAGCTTTAACCCGCTTTTATTGTCTATCAGCACCGCTTTCATAGCAAATTAAAGCAACAACGTTACAACTTACCTTACAAAAATCTTCGTTACTCGAACTACTGTAATACAGCGAGCGCCAATACTGCCAGCTAAATGAAAGATTCTAATCACTGAAGGCACTAACTATTGATAGGCATAGTTAGCAAATGAAAGATTTTGATAGAGAACAAACAATGTATTTACCTTAATAATGTCCAAAAGTCATCATATATATCTACCAATCCATGACAACCATCTTTACAAATTTACTTTTTCTGGAAGGCACACGTCCAGATAGTCCGCTTATAGTAACCTCTCAAAACTCTGACATCTCTCTCCCCACATCCACCACTGCTGGCGGCTCTCCCCCAACTGCCCAACGCTACGCGCTGTTCACATCCAACTGCCCAACCCTACACAAGCGAATATTCCAAAAATGAATCCAACCAGGCACAGACTGCACACAGCACAGTCAGTGATTTTTATACGGAGAGCTACGTGGCGTTACCAACATAAAACTTAAACAGCATACTTACAATGTTTCAGCACTTTTTGTGCTATCTTCAGTGGGTTATTTTTTATTTTCTTACATGATGCTATTGGACATTTATTTTGGTAGCTATTCTGCATCATGTTAAGTTAGAAAATAAAAAAAACAACCCTCTGAAGAAGCACAAAAAGTGCTGAAACATGTCTGGGTGAAACAAAACAGAAAAAAAGGTGTCTTGCATAAGGGGGAATTCCTCGTCCTATTTTCGTAGCAAGCACGGACACAACAAGAAGAACTGCAACACCACAAGATGATTATGAAAAGAAAACGATGCACGCTCACGCTTGCCGAAAACCACTTTGGTAACAATGGTAACTGCCAATAAGTCCGTCGCTCGGCTTCGTCACATGTCGGATGTGTCCGGAGCGCTTCGTGTCCACCTCCCTGTTTTTTTAGTTTCTGCCAACGTCAAAGATCTAGCAGCTGTAGTCTCAAAATTCCGTGGTGAAGCTGAAGGTTGCAGTTTCTGTTGTTGACGCCGACCGCCGATTACGTCAGCATTTTCCCTCGCATGTCTCCGCCCACCACCGTAAGGTTAAGGTATTGCTCATCATTTTCAGCTACCATTTTTGAAAAATGCCGATGTGAAGAAACAGCACACTTGTTGCGTTAAAGTTGTATTTTAACGCAACTGGTGTGCTATTTCTTCACACCGGAATTTTTTTTTTTTGTTTCGTCCACATTGCCACCCCTTAGTGCAATCGAACTTTTTGTTTTGTGCCATCTATACTTGCTTCGCACAGTCAAAGAGAAAGATTGGACTAAGACTCCTTCACATACTGAAAGTAAAACTATGTTGAAACTTCCTGGCAGATTAAAACTGTGTGCCCGACCGAGACTCGAACTCGGGACCTTTGCCTTTCGCGGGTAAGTGCTCTACCAACTGAGCTACCGAAGCACGACGCATGCCCGGTACTCACAGCTTTACTTCTGCCAGTACCTCGTCTCCTACCTTCCAAACTTTACAGAAGCTCTCCTGCGAACCTTGCAGAACTAGCACTCCTGAAAGAAAGGATATTGCGGAGACATGGCTTAGCCACAGCCTGGGGGATGTTTCCAGAATGAGAAAACTATGTTGTCCTACAATTTCAAAAGAATAACTTCAAATATTTACCAGAAATTGTGTGAATAAATATAAAATAAAAATATCGGCATTTGATATGCTATTTTGATATCGATGTATCTGTATATCGATGGAAAGGGTATCGCCGTTACACATTGATATTTTTTGGAATAAATATCGATCTATCGATATTCCATCACAGTCCTAATGGGAACGTGACGGCAGGCACATTCGTCGTAAAGGATTCTGTTGACCACGTATGTCCACCAAAAATATTCTGCACCAAGCACATCTTAATTCCTTCGCGTCTGTGACTGCCATCCGAGAACAAGTGGCATGGCAACTTTATAGCAAGTTCCAGATGATCAGATGATCATCATAGCGTAAGACTGTTGAAACTTGTCAACTTGGAGCAATAAAACTGCCTACAATGCGATCGCGGCGTGTGAAGTGTGCTCATTTCCGAGAATAAGTAATGGACTCATCCCGCATCATTGGCTGGAGACAAGCAGCAGAGGGACGAGGAAATTACCGTCTCGTGCGTAAGCTGTCGATAACGGTACAACAAAAACGGCTGCGTCTGGAGTGACCGGCAAACATGGACTGCTGATGTATGACGTTGATTGTGTTGAGCGACCTTGGGAGGGGGATCCCCTCTTCCAGCGTTTTGGCGAGGAACAGCGGTGTTACTCCTGACTGGCATCTTGGTGTGGGCGACCCATCGCGTATGACTTCATGTTATTCCTGGTAATGACTGAAGGAACTCTGGCACGCCGTTATCACGTATGCGAAACTGTCATAGTGCCATTTTTTAGCAAAACAATGCACTTCCACACATGGCATGTGTCTCTACGAACAGTCTGCATCTACATCTACATATATACTCCACTAGCCACCAAGCGGTGTGTGGCGGAGGGCACAATTCGCGCCAAAGTCATATTTCCCCCCCCGTCTGTTCCACTCGCGGATCGCACGAAGGGAAAACAACTGTCTGAATGCCTCAGTACGAGCTCTAATTTCCCTTATATTTGAATGGTGATCATTGCGCGATTTGAAAGTTGGTGTAATAATATATGCTCTACATCCTCGGCGAAGATCAGATTTCGGAATTTAGTGAGCAGCCCCTTCCGCTTAGCGCGCCGTCTATCTGCAAGTGTGTCCCACTTCAAACTTTCTATGAGATTTGTAACGCTCTTTCGATGGCTAAATGTACCTGTCACGAATCTTGCCGCTCTTCTTTGGACTTTCTCAATCTCTTGACTCAGACCCAACTGGTAAGGGTCCCATACAGACGAACAGTACTCTTAAGACTGGACGAACTTACGTATTGTAAGCAATTTCCTTTGTTGAAGGACTGCATCACTTCAGGATTCTACCAATAAACCGCAAACTAGAGTTCGCCTTGCTCGTTACTTGTGTAATCTGATCATTCCAATTGAGATCATTTCGAATAGTCACACGCAGATACTTGACGGATGTTACCGCTTCCAAAGACGGGGCATTTGTTTTGTACTCGTACATTAATGGGGATTTTCGCCTTGTTATACGCAGTAGGTTACACTTACTAATATTGAGAGATAACTGCCAGTCATGACACCACGCATTTATTTTCTGCAAATCCTCGTTGACTTCTTCACAGTTTTCGTATGATACTACTTTCCTGTAGACTACAGCATCATCGGCAAACGATGTAATACCGCTGTCAATACCATCAACCAGATCGTTTATGTAAATCGCAACAAGCAGCGGACCTATTACACTGCCCTGGGGTACACCTGAAGTTACGCTTGTTTCAGTTGAAGTCACCCCGTTCAGGACTACTTACTGCTCCCTGTCTATTAAAAAACTTTCTATCCAACCGCATATGCCATCGGGCGAGAACTTTTTGGAGCAAGCGACAGTGCGGAACTGAGTCGAACGCCATTGGAAAGTCGAGAAATATGGCATCAACCTGGGAGCCGGTATCTAGAGCCTGTTGTATATCGTGCCTAAAGAGGGCCAACTGTGTCTCGCATGAGCGTTGTTTACTAAAACCGTGCTGGTTTCCGCAGGTGAGCTTCTCAGAGTCATTATGTCTGAACATAAAATATGTTCCATGATTCTACAACAAATCGATGTCAGTGAAATTGGCCGGTAATTATGTGCATCCGATTTTCTACCCATTTTATAGATTGCTATGACCTGGGCCCTCTTCCAGTCCCGTGGAACTTTCCGCTGTTCCAATGATCTGTGATAGATGATGGATAAGAATGGTGCTATATTTGTAGCATAGTCAACATAAAATCTTACGGGGATACCGTCTGGGCCAGATGCCTTCCTGGCGTCTAAGGATCTTAACTGTTTTGCAATACTAGATACACAAAACACTATGTCAGCCATCCTTGCGTTTGTTCGATAATTGAAAGGGGGAATGGTGCTGCAGACCTCGACCGTAAACGAGTTTTTGAAAGTTAGGTTTAGAATTTCAGCCTTTTGTTTATCTTCATCACTCACATTACCCCTACTGTCAGCAAGAGAAGGTATTGAATTATTTGTAGTGTTCATAGATTTTACGTACGACTAAAATTTTTTGGAGTTATTTTTAGAATCTGCAGATAAAATATTGCTTTCAAATTCGTTAAAAGGATCTCTCGTTGTCCTTCTGAGAGCTGCTTTCATTCCGCACAATTTCTGTTTGTCAGCGGGGCAGTGACTACGTTTAAAACGACTGTGCAAAATTCTCTGCTTTCTCAGCAACTTCCTAATATGTTTGTTGTACCAAGGTGGATCCTTTCCCTCCCCTATACTTTTGCTAGGCACATACTTCTCTAGCAGATGGTGGACAATACCTTTAAATTCCTACCAAAGATTCTCAATATTTTTGTGTCCCGCGTTGAAGGCTTGGAGCTGACTATGAAAATATTCATTAATGACACTTTAATTTGCTTTCCAAAACAAGAAAACTCTACGCTGTTTCTTTAGGTTTTTCCGCAACTTCCACTGACATAGAAGCCACAACGACATTATGGTCGCTAATACCTTCTTCGAGATTAACTTCCTCAAAAAGATAAGATATATTTGTCTCCAAGATATTTAATATGTTCCCATCTCGAGTTGGTTTTCTAACCAATTGCTCATGGTTGTATGTTGAGAGCGCTCCTAGAATAACTTCACACGAATCTTTGTTTCTGCCCCCCGTGATAAACGTGTAATTTTCCCAGTCAATGGATGCCAGATTAAAGTCTCCACGTATAACTAATGGAAAATTTGGATATTTACTTCCTATGTACTCAAGACTTTCCCTACAACGTTTGTTTCGAATGCTGGTGGTCTATAAAAAGATCGTAATACAATGGTCAATCGTTGTCTGATTGACAGCTTTATCCAGACTATTTCACAGTCCGACCCAGTATCGATCTCAACTGCGTTTAAACAGCTTTTAACTGCAATGAACACACCACCTCCCATTGCATCAGTCCTATTCTTCCTAAACATCGTCCAATCTGAGTTCAAAATTTCACTCTAGTAGACGCTACTTAAAGCAATCTAATAAAGTTTCAAGAACCGGTATTAAGAGAGTAACCCAGTGAGGATAGGAGGAAACGAAATGAAACTTTCAGGCTTACCGGTTCTTGAAACTTTATAAGATTGCTTCAATCAGCGTCTACCTTCAACTGTCTGATCTTTAAGCATTTCACAAGTGAACATTCCCAGATGTAAACAAACAATCTAGATGAAACTGGCCGGGTATGTAGTGGGGTCGAAATAATGCAATATGCATTTCTTGTTTTTGACTAACTTTGCTTTTGAGAGGTAAAACACACTCCAAATGGTGGTTTGGCATATTAAGTTTAGAGATAATATCTTCGAAACCATGATGTAAAAAAAAAGTGTGTTTCGCACGAAAATTCAAGTGTAAATAAGGTTCTTTAAAGCTTTATAAACAACTTTTGTAACGCTTTGAAATTCTGCAAAGTTCTCCAAGACCATTGTTCGGTAGTTACATTTGACTGAGCCTCTGGACAGTGCTGCCCTCTCTGGAGGTATTTGTACATGAGGGACAGTGGTCAGTGGGCCACCCCTCCAAGGGCACCTAACGGTACACTCGCCGCCGCGAGGGAAAGATTTGGCAGTGGCGAATGGGCTGTCAATCGGGCGGCTGTCCTTAGCTCGTGGCCGCGCACGCCATGTAAACGGCAAAGATGTATGTATATTTTGGCTGTTAACTTATCTATGAATAATAAGTGATCATCTCAACTCTCGTATTTCATTAAAATCTGTATGGATTCGAACCATTATAAAGTCCTCCGCAATTCATGGTCCTCTGGTACATTTACGTTTTCGTCTGCGGACGCTAACATTTTGGTCCTTCGGGCCGTATTGTGATGGATTCGACGAAGTAACGTGCAGCGACAGCCATCCATCGGCGGAACGGCAGCGGCGAGTGTCGACGGAGCAACACGAAGACGCAGCTTGCAGCGTCGAGACGACGCATCTGAAAGTTACGTACCTGGTCTGGCTATCCTGCTTTCTGTAATTCCCACTCATTGTAACTGCTGCTTCTGCTGTTGCCTGTCACCTCTAGCTTTCAATGATGGACGAAGTGTTAAGAAAGAAACTTGTAACCACACGCTCGGTGGCGAAAGCAAGCCTCACACGATTGTTAAAGTTTGCAACAGAACTCGATGTAACAGGCAAATCGGACACTTTTGACATTACTGTCAGGCTAGAACAGTTGCCAAAGATCGTGGAGAAGTATGAAGACGCGCAGTCACAGCTCGAGTTTTTTGAAGATGTAGAGAGTCATGCTGAGGACAGAGAAACTTTCGAGGTTTCGAAAAAAATGAGAGCGATTCAGATGAACCACACAAACGCAGTGGACAAGGTTTCGTCAGATGCTGGGCCTGCCTTGAGCGTATCAAAACGTAACATCAAACTGCCCACCATAAAACAGCCATCATTTAACAGTGAGGTAATGCAATTCCGGCTTTTTCACGACACATTTGTGAGTCTCGTCGAAAACAATGAGGAACTAGAGGACATTGCTAACAAGGGAACCTCCCCATCGCACCCCCCTCAGATTTAGTTATAAGTTGGCACAGTGGATAGGCCTTGATAAACTGAACACAGATCAATTGAGAAAATTGAGAAAACAGGAAGAAATTGTGTGGAACTGTGAAAAAATAAGCAAAATATACAAACTGAGTAGTCCATGTGCCATATGGGCAATATCAAGGAGAACGTGAGCTCAGGAGCGCCGTGGTCCCGTGGTAGCGTGAGCAGCTGCAGAAGGAGAGGTTCTTGGTTCAAGTCTTCCCACGAGTGAAAATTTTACATTCTTTATTTTTGCATAGTTATTATCTGTCCGTTCGTTCATTGACGTCCTTGTTCACTGTAATAAGTTTAGTGTCTGGGTTTTGCGACCGCATCGCAAAACCGTGCGATTAGTAGACGAAAGGACGTGCCTCTCCAATCGGAACCGAAAACATTTGATCGCAAGGTCATAGGTCAACCGATTCCTCCACAGGAAAACATATCTGATATATTCTATACGACACTGGTGACGGCATGTGCGTCACATGACAGGAATATGTTGTCGACCCACCTAACTTGTACACTTTGCGAATGGGTAAAAAGATGCTTCTACCTTGGGCCCGATTTAGGTTTTGTTGTGGATGTGATAATCACTCCAAAAAAGTGATGAAAACATAAGAGTTTTTCACATAAACTGAAAATAAAAAATTAAAGTTTTTACTCGATGGAAGATTTGAACCAAGGACCTTCTGTTCCGCACCTGCTCACGTTACCACGAGACCACGGCGCTCCTGCGGTCCCAGCGTCCTTGATGTTGCCTATCTTCCCATGAACTACTCAGTTTGTATATTTTGCTTATTTTTTCACAGTTCCACACAACTTCTTCCTGTTTTCTCAATTGATCTGTGTTCAGTTTTTCAAGGCCTATCCACTGTGCCAACTTATAACTAAATCTGAGGGGGGTGCGATGGGGAGGTTCCCTTGTAAGTACCATCATTTACTGAGTTCATTAACAAGTCAAGCACACAATGTAATTGCCCATGTAGCGATCGTACAGTAATAACCTGCACTTCCGTGCATGCCTATGTATATGTCTTTGCTATATTTACGATCTTTGGGTCTGCTTCGCCTGGAGACTTGGAGGGAGTCGTGTGTTGACTCTTGCACTGCGATGTTAACCTGTGAACGTTATCCGAATAAATCGTTATTGTGCTGTAAGAAGTTGGTTTATGGGACTCAATACCTACCAAAACGCTACAGCCACCTCCCTGTGACTAACACTAGCTTTAAGGTAGCCTTTGATTTGGTCTGTAATAGATGCCATAATCTTTTTTATGGATTCTTCCGTCACTTCTTGATAGAACAAATCCATATTGAGGGTTGAATAACACTTAGGTGGTTTTTTGTTCTACTGATTTTTATTTGTATGAACTAGTTTTCGGCTTATTAGGCCAACTTCAGATACGTACTGGCCAGTAGTCATCTGTAGATGGCCTAATAAGCTGAAAACTAGTTCATACAAACAAAAATCAGCCGTCGCACGGACGCCAAAATGGAAAATATTGAAATAAACGATATCGGAATTGAAAAACAACTGCTATCACTTAGTAGCGGAAAAGCATCCGGACCAGACGAGATACCCTTAAGATTCTACAGTGATTATGCTAAAGAACTTGCCCCCTTTCTATCAGCAATTTATCGTAGATCGCTGGAAGAACGTAAAGTACCTAGCGACTGGAAGAAAGCGCAGGTCGTTCCCATTTTCAAGAAGGGTCATAAATCAGATGCGAATAATTATAGGCCTATTTCGCTTACGTCAATCTGTTGTAGAATAATGGAACATGTTTTGTGTTCTCGTATTATGACGTTCTTAGATAATACAAATCTCCTTCATCATAACCAACATGGATTCCGCAAACAGAGATCATGTGAAACTCAGCTCGCCCTATTTGCCCAAGAAATTCACAGTGCCGTAGACACTGGCGAGCAGATTGATGCCGTATTCCTGGACTTCAGGAAGGCATTTGATACGGTTCCGCACTTACGTTTAGTGAAAAAAATACGAGCTTACGGAATATCGGACCAGGTTTGTGATTGGATTCAGGATTTCCTAGAAGAAAGAACACAACATGTCATTCTTAACGGTTCAAAATCTGCAGATGTAGAGGTAATTTCGGGAGTACCGCAGGGAAGCGTGATAGGACCTTTATTGTTTACAATATACATAAATGACTTAGTTGACAACATCGGTAGCCCCGTGAGGCTATTTGCAGATGACACGGTTGTCTACAAGAAAGTAGCAACATCAGAAGACTCGTACGTACTCCAGGAGGACCTGCAGAGGATTAATGCATGGTGCGACAGCTGGCAGCTGGCAGCTTTCCCTAAACGTAGATAAATGTAATATAATGCGCATACATAGGGGCAGAAATCCATTCCAGTACGATTATGCCATAGGTGGTAAATCATTGGAAGCGGTAACGACCGTAAAATACTTAGGAGTTACTATCCGGAGCGATCTGAAGTGGAATGATCACATAAAACAAATAGTGGGAAAAGCAGGCGCCAGGTTGAGATTCATAGGAAGAATTCTAAGAAAATGTGACTCATCGACGAAAGAAGTAGCTTACAAAGCGCTTGTTCGTCCGATTCTTGAGTATTGCTCATCAGTATGGGACCCTTACCAGGTTGGATTAATAGAAGAGATAGACATGATCCAGCGAAAAGCAGCGCGATTCGTCATAGGGACATTTAGTCAGCGCGAGAGCGTTACGGAGATGCTGAACAAGCTCCAGTGGCGGACACTTCAAGAAAGGCGTTACGCAATACGGAGAGGTTTATTATCGAAATTACGAGAGAGCACATTTCGGGAAGAGATGGGCAACATATTACTACCGCCCACATATATCTCGCGTAATGATCACAACGAAAAGATCCGAGAAATTAGAGCAAATACGGAGAGTTACAAGCAGTCGTTCTTCCCACGCACAATTCGTGAATGGAACATGGAAGGGGGGATCAGATAGTGGTACAATAAGTACCCTCCGCCACACACCGTAAGGTGGCTCGCGGAGTATAGATGTAGATGTAGATGTAGAAGAACAAAAAACTGGCTAAGTGTTATTCAACCCTCAAGATGCAATAATCCTTGACTGGTTGCATCAGCACACTTAAAGAAACTGCTAACGCTACCGGCAATGACGAAGCCATGTTCAAGTGAACTTCGTGCACTGCTAAACGAAGCTTTAAGCAATGTGCATGCGCTGATGGCAATACAGCTAGATGTCTATTTGCAAAACATAATCACATCACAGCTTCTTATAGAAAGGGTTGAGCATTCTGTAAGAACCGAGTTTGAAGCCAGTCTGAGTTCGAGTAGCTTTCCAACATTTAAAGAAACTTGTGCCTTTCTCGGGAATAAATGTAAATCTTTAGATATAGCCAAGACTATATCACCACAACGTCGCGGGACAACTGTTAATAAACGTCAGAATGCGCCCAACACCAAGCAGTTTGGGCATTCGATACAGAGATACGTTGCTACAGGTGCATGTGCTACCAGCCTCATAAGTGCAGCAAATTGAAACAAGCCACGTGTAGTGGACGCAAGGCTGTTGTAATGCGCAACAACTTGTGCTACAACTCTCTGACGAATGATCACGGAGCTTCTCAATGTAACTGCATTACCTGTCACACCTGTGCTAAACGACACCACACGTTATTACATGCAGAATCACAACAGACGCAAGATACACCAAGGAAGGAGTGTACAGGTGACATGCAACACGAACACAATGGCAAACATCAATCAACTACATCGAGCTATTGTTCACTGAAGATCAGTCCAGGCAAACGAGCACTCCTTGCGACAGCGAGAATAAGGTTGCAAGATATCGATGGAAAATGGCAGACTTGTCGTGCTCTATTAGATTCTGGGTCGCAGTCATGCCTCATATTGGAAACGCCTCAGACTTCAAAGGTGACACAGCAGAGTACTGATTCAAGAGACAGGTGCAACCCGCTCAGAAACAAAACACCGTGTCTCTATACTAGTGGGCTTCTGTGTAAGCAACTTTATGTCATCAGTCGAATGCTTAGTTTTACCAAAGATAACTGACACCTTACCTGAACCAATAATTGATCCCAGTACGTGGCCCTCGCCAAATTTACAACTCGCTGATCCATAGTTTTGGTCACCTGCGAAGATCGACGAGTTGCTAGGAGCAGAATTTTGTCCATACATTCACAAATCATGGACTATCTCCGTAGGAACTGCTCATCCTGTGCTTCAAGGGACAGAACAAAGTTGGGTCGTATCTGGTCAGTATCAAATGGTAGAGCACAACATTTCGTCACGGCGGTCGGTCGTGTCGTGCTTTGTAAAAACGAACACTGATGTTCAAGCACTCTTGAAGGAATTCTGGGAGTTAGAAGAATTAAATCGTGATGTAATGACGAAAGAAGAGCAGCAATGTGTAGCACACTTCGTGCAACACACAACGAAAGATTCCACAGGCAGGTTCGTTGTCCATCTTCCGTTTCGCGAAGAGCCAATAAATTAGGCGAATCTTTCAACACTGCAGCAAAACGCTTCTCTCAGATTGAGCAGAAACTGGTGAGGCACCCGAAGCTTAAAAAAAGCTACACACAGTTTATGAGGCAATATGAAGACTTAGGACACATGGAACCAGTAGCTACACCTGCTGCCATTTCGAACTGCATGCCACACCATGCAGTTCTTAAGGAAGCCAGAACGACTACCAAAACACGAGTAGTTTTTGACTGTTCCGCCAAAACAAGCTCTAATTTGTCGCTAAACAGTTCGTTGATGGTCAGACCAATGATTCAACAAGATTAGTGCTCCATAATATTACGCTTCCACATGCATCGAATTGCCTTCACAGCTGAGAAATGTATCAACAAGTTCTTGCAGGGGATGAAGATCGCTCCTACCAACGAATACTGTGGAGGAGTGACATATCTGCACCACTGCGGGAATATCAGTTAAAGACAGTCACATACAGAATGGCCTGTGCACTTTTTCTTGCGGTACGATGTCTGTTACAGTTAGCTCATGAAGGGGGCAGATGAAACAAGGCAGCAAACATTCTTGCTAATGACTTCTATGTGGACGAATGTATCTCAGGTTGCGATACAGTAGAGGCTGCAATCAAAGTCCGGCAAGATCTCACGAAGTTGTAGAAGAAAGGTCGTTTCTCATTACGGAAGTGGTCCAGAAACAGTGAGGAATTCCTCGAAAAATCCCCTCAGAGTTAAGAGGGACACAAGTACCCGTACGGCTTGAAAAAACGACGAGGATATTAAAACTTTAGGTTTACTCTGGCACCCAGATGCTGAACTGTTCAAATTGTGAATAATGTCAAGCCAGCATGTAAGGTCTACAGCTTCACAAAACGCATTGTACTGGCTGTCACGTTTATTTATCCTCTGGGATTAATCAGTCCCACTGTTATCACAACAAAATCTTTTTGCAACGTCTGTGGCAGCTTCAGTTAACATGGGATGAGCCTTTGCTTTAAGAGTTGAGTTGCATGTGGCCGAGAGTTTCGTATGATAGATAATATGCGTGTTGATCGTAGAGTCGTTACAGAAGGAAAACTTGTCAACATTCAACTGCACGGATCCTGCGACGCTTCAGAGAAGGCCTAAGGCTGTTGTATGTACAGGGTGTTTCAAAAATGACCGGTATATTTGAAACGGCAATAAAAACTAAACGAGCAGCGATAGAAATACACCGTTTGTTGCAACATGCTTGGGACAACAGTACATTTTCAGACGGACAAACTTTCGAAATTACAGTAGTTACAATTTTCAACAACAGATGCCGCTGCAAGTGACGTGAAAGATATAGAAGACAACGCAGTCTGTGGGTGCGCCATTCTGTACGTCGTCTTTCTGCTATAAGCGTGTGCTGTTCACAACGTGCAAGTGTGCTGTAGACAACATGGTTTATTCCTTAGAACAGAGGATTTTTCTGGTGTTGGAATTCCACCGCCTAGAACACAGTGTTGTTGCAACAAGACGAAGTTTTCAATGGAGGTTTAATGTAACCAAAGGACCGAAAAGCGATACAATAAAGGATCTGTTTGAAAAATTTCAACGGATTGGGAACGTGACGGATGAACGTGCTGGAAAGGTAGGGCGACCGCGTACGGCAACCACAGAGGGCAACGCGCAGCTAGTGCAGCAGGTGATCCAACAGCGGCCTCGGGTTTCCGTTCGCCGTGTTGCAGCTGCGGTCCAAATGACGCCAACGTCCACGTATCGTCTCATGCGCCATAGTTTACACCTCTATCCATACAAAATTCAAACGTGGCAACCCCTCAGCGCCGCTACCATTGCTGCACGAGAGACATTCGCTAACTATATAGTGCACAGGATTGATGACGGCGATATGCATGTGGGCAGCATTTGGTTTACTGACGAAGCTTATTTTTACCTGGACGGCTTCGTCAATAAACAGAACTGGCGCATATGGGGAACCGAAAAGCCCCATGTTGCAGTCCCATCGTCCCTGCATCCTCAAAAAGTACTGGTCTGGGCCGCCATTTCTTCCAAAGGAATCATTGGCCCATTTTTCAGATCCAAAACGATTACTGCATCACGCTATCTGGACATTCTTCGTGAATTTGTGGCGGTACAAACTGCCTTAGACGACACTGCGAACACCTCGTGGTTTATGCAAGATGGTGCCCGGCCACATCGCAAGGCCGACGTCTTTAATTTCCTGAATGAATATTTCGATGATCGTGTGATTGCTTTGGGCTATCCGAAACATACAGGAGGCGGCGTGGACTGGCCTCCCTATTCGCCAGACCTGAACCCCTGTGACTTCTTTCTGTGGGGACACTTGAAAGACCAGGTGTACCGCCAGAATCCAGAAACAATTGAACAGCTGAAGCAGTACATCTCCTCTGCATGTGAAGCCATTCCGCCAGACACGTTGTCAAAGGTTTCGGGTAATTTCATTCAGAGACTACGCCATATTATTGCTATGCATGGTGGATATGTGGAAAATATCGTACTATAGAGTTTCCCAGACCGCAGCGCCATCTGTTGTTGAAAATTGTAACTACTGTAGTTTCGAATGTTTGTCTGCCTGAAAATGTACTGTTGTCCCAAGCATATTGCAACAAACGGTGTATTTCTATCGCTGCTCGTTTAGTTTTTATTGCCGTTTCAAATATACCGGTCATTTTTTGAAACACCCTGTATGTACGATCAACTAATTATCATGGAATAACATGTGTCAAATTACTAAGCTCCAAAACACGAGTATCTCAATTGAAAAAGTTGTTCTCACCTTGCCAGGAACTCTGTAGTGCTCTCTTGCTGTTGCGACTGCTGCAGCATGTTGTTCGCTCACTGGGTATAGTCGTATACCGAACTTGTGGACTGACTCATTCATCGTACTGGCATGGCTCGTGTCTTCACCCGCGCAGTGCATTTGTGGGGAACTGTGTCGCTGAGGTACAGGAAAATATGGCAGCTGTGGTGTGGAACCATGTATCTACAATGGAAAACCCAGCTGATTTGACATCACGAGGAGTGTCTCCTGCAGACATGCAAGAAAACAGCCTGTAGTGGGAAGGACCAGCTTGGCTTAAGGAAGACATCACTTCATGGCCTGTGATAGACACCTCTAGTGATTCTACAGCCCTGGAGGTATCAGAAGAAAGGGCTAATGTCCTCTGTCACATCAGCAGAGCAATTCAAGACGGTATCATGTGTCGATACTCAAAGTTGTCACGATTAGAGCGGATAATGGCACACTCTCTTAGACTGCAGGACGGTTTGCTGCAGTGTATCAGGATAGCACAAGAAGGAACATATGCAACGGAAATCTACCGGATGACAATAAAGCTAGTGGATAAAAATAGCAAGCTCAAATCACTGCATCCTATCCTCGATGACATGAGACTGCTACTGGTTGGAGGCAGTCTACAAAACTTCTGATCTGTCATATGAGGAGAAGCATCAACTCGTACTGCCGCCTAACCACCATCTCACATGACTAACAGTGGAACGTGAACATCGTCGTCTTTCCCTCGCTGGGTGTCAACTGTTGCTTACGTCTCTCAGAAAGCAATACTGGATATCTAACGGACAAAATGCAATCCGGCGTGTTCTGTATCAGTGCTCGACGTGCCAGCAATTAAAGGTGAATCCTGCAAAACAGCTCATGGGAGACCTGCTCGCCCACGTTTAGAAGCTTTAGGCGTTTCTTCAATTGTGGGTTTGATTACACAGGACCGTTCTATGTGAAAACAGGCTCAGGGTGATCCCAATCAAAGGAAAAGTGCTACGTTGCCCTGTTTGTGTGCTTGGCTACACGAGCAGTGCATTTGGAGGTAGTTGGCAAGATGACAGCTGAAGCATTCCTGTCAGTCCTCAGAAGATTTGTTTCATGGACTGGTAGGTACCATAACCTCTATAGCGACAATGGGAAAAACTTCGTTGGAGCTAGTCGGTAACTTCGCGAGTTACAAGTTGCTGTGAGCAGTCATTATCAGCACACACAGGTGAAAAGCTTTATGCGTGTAGAAGGCATCGACTTGCACTTCATTCCTCCTGCATCACCACACTTTGGCGGAATATGGGAAGCTCGAGTGAAGTCCTTCAAGTACCACTTGCAGTGAACAATGAGAACCGTATGTCCAACTTTCGAAGGGTTGACAACCCTGACTTGCCAGATTGAGGCTTGCTTCAACCCTCGTCCTCTCACACCACTGTCTTGCGATCCTAATGATCCCGAAGCCCTCACCCCAAGTCGTTTCCTGATTGGAACCGCAATCTCAAGCATCCCTCAGCCTGATCTAGGTACAGCCAACCTCAGCTTGCTCACAAGGTGGGATTACTGCAGAAAGGCTTCCAGATCTTTTGGCGGCGCCAGTCATCTGACCACCTGCATCATCTGCAGCAGCGGGCCAAGTGGATGGTCCTTGGTCAGACTGTGTAACCTGGTGCATTGGTCTTAGTAAGAGAAGACAAGCTGCCACCCTTATGCTGGAAGCCGGCCATCATTGAAGGAGTACTCCCTGGGAGCGATGGAATGATGCAAGTGGCCACTATTCGCACACAGCAAGGGTTTTCAAGAGACCAATCTGCAAGCTATGTCCTTTACCGCGTGACGTGATACAAAAGTGAACAGTGTACTCGTCTTTTTTATTTGTGTGTTTTTCTCCTTTTGTCTTGTGTGTACCTTACAGGCGACTCAGTGTATTTCGTCATTTTTCATGTTTGAATGTATATTAGTTTATGTGATTGTGATTCCCAGATACCAGTTACAGACTCTATGGACTGAATACCTGCTTGAAGGACGCAATGTTGTGTGTATTTACTTGTGTTATTTTCTATGATTTAGCAGGACTTGTGTTACTTGCATTATGCTGGAAAGAAATTAATATTTCTTTGGCAGCCTGTATGTTCGGTTGTTACATTTGATTGAGTCTCTCGACAGTGCTGCCCTCTCTGGAGGTATTAGTACTTGAGGTACAGTGGTCAGTGGGCCACCCCTCCAAGGGCACCTAACGGTACACTCGCCGCTGCGAGGAAGAGATTTGGCAGTGGTGAATGAGCTGTTGGTCAGGCGGCTGTCCTTCGCTTGTGGCCGCACGCGCCCCATGTAAGTGGCAAAGGTGTTTGTTTTGGTTGTTAACTTACCTGTGAATAATAAGTGATTAGCTTAACTCACGTGTTCCTTTACAGTCTGAATGGATTCGAACCATTATACAGCCCTCTTCAATTCATTGTCCTCAGGTACATTTACGTTTTCGTCTGTGGATGCTAGCAACCATTAATTAATTTTTAAAACTGAAAACTTTTGTTACAATACAAACTTAAGAAACTTTCACGCCAGATGCATTCATGTGTAATAAAGCTAGTTCCTGATATAGCATTTTTGGAAAATAAACTATACACAATGTGCTGTCATAGCATTTTCAACATAGCTAATTCAAAAATCTAATTGTACTTTATTATTCTAATTACTTAATTTACTTATTTTGTTTTATGTTTAAATTATCAGTTGAGATTCATGTCTTCTTATTTTTTAGTTCAGTGTTTCACATACACGTATTTTGCTAACTGACAATAATTCATTATTATGAAACAAAATCATTACAGTAATGGTAATATGTAAAGGCATGCTTAAAACATAGCGTTTTTATACACTATACACATTGAATGAACGAAATTTCTTCACACAGTACAAGCAGAGGACAACACAATACAAAAACAAAATTTAGCAGGATTCTCAAATTGTGGCATGCGATTCTCTAAATACGAGGGCAGTTCAATAAGTAATGCAACACATTTTTTTTCTCGGCCAATTTTGGTTGAAAAAACCGGAAATTTCTTGTGGAATATTTTCAAACATTCCCGCTTCGTCTCGTATAGTTTCATTGACTTCCGACTGGTGGCAGCGCTGTACGGAGCTGTTAAAATGGCGTCTGTAACGGATGTGCGTTGCAAACAACGGGCAGTGATCGAGTTTCTTTTGGCGGAAAACCAGGGCATCTCAGATATTCATAGGCGCTTGCAGAGTGTCTACGGTGATCTGGCAGTGGACAAAAGCACGGTGAGTCGTTGGGCAAAGCGTGTGTCATCATCGCCGCAAGGTCAAGCAAGACTGCCTGATCTCCCGCGTGCGGGCCGGCCATGCACAGCTGTGACTCCTGCAATGGCGGAGCGTGCGAACACACTAGTTCGAGATGATCGACGGATCACCATCAAACAACTCAGTGCTCAACTTGACATCTCTGTTGGTAGTGCTGTCACAATTGTTCACCAGTTGGGATATTCAAAGGTTTGTTCCTGCTGGGTCCCTCGTTGTCTAACCGAACACCATAAAGAACAAAGGAGAACCATCTGTGCGGAATTGCTTGCTCGTCATGTGGCTGAGGGTGGCAATTTCTTGTCAAAGATTGTTACAGGCGATGAAACATGGGTTCATCACTTCGAACCTGAAACAAAACGGCAATCAATGGAGTGGCACCACACCCACTCCCCTACCAAGAAAAAGTTTAAAGCCATACCCTCAGCCGGTAAAGTCATGGTTACAGTCTTCTGGGACGCTGAAGGGGTTATTCTGTTCGATGTCCTTCCCCATGGTCAAACGATCAACTCTGAAGTGTATTGTGCTAGTCTTCGGAAATTGAAGAAACGACTTCAGTGTGTTCGTAGGCTCAAAAATCTGAACGAACTTCTCCTTCTTCATGACAATGCAAGACCTCACACAAGTCTTCGCACCCGAGAGGAGCTCACAAAACTTCAGTGGACTGTTCTTCCTCATGCACCCTACAGCCCCGATCTCGCACCGTCGGATTTCCATATGTTTGGCCCAATGAAGGACGCAATCCGTGGGAGGCACTACGCGGATGATGAAGAAGTTATTGATGCAGTACGATGTTGGCTCTGACATCGACCAGTGGAATGGTACCGTGCAGGCATACAGGCCCTCATTTCAAGGTGGCGTAAGGCCGTAGCATTGAATGGAGATTACGTTGAAAAATAGTGTTGTGTAGCTAAAAGATTGGGGAATAACCTGGTGTATTTCAATGCTGAATAAAACAACCCCTGTTTCAGAAAAAAAATGTGTTGCATTACTTATTGAACTGCCCTCGTATCTTGATTTCCATCAAGCATCTTTCAGTGCATTGAAAAACCTTAAAGACGGGAATTAATTATATACTGGTGCCTGCAGCTTGATGATGTTGTTTCTCAAGTGGAAATTGACCTCATAGTGATTTAGCAGAAGTAGATATGAAAATTTTCTCACAAAGTCCTTCCAACATCGAATGTCATATACGGCCAAAGGATGTAGTACCTGTCCCAGCGAGCCTTTTGCGATCACGAGATGAACAAGTTACTTGTACTCAGGTGCGATGTTCAAAACGATTTTTCTCCCACATTGGGAAAGAAAACTTGTCAAACGTTAGTTTACAACATTTCGATGCTGTTCACAACATTAGGGACTTCAAAAAGAGATTTTCGAATTCTCTTAATTTCAAGATTTTGAACATGGATGTGCTGCAGCAACTGTGCATGCAAGAGCTTCAACGCATTGGAAATAACAGCCAACCAGTTCCAAAACACAGGTTTATTAAACCTTGACCATGGTTTTGATGGTTTTAAAACCATCTTCTTCAGAAGATGTAGGACATAAAATCGCGTTACCTGTAGTCAAAATTGGAGTGGTTGACTCTGTCTAGTACATGTCATCCACTTAATTACCATGTAAATACAATATATAAAAACAGTAGCTGTCTGTTGTAGGGCTTTGTCATAAAAGTTCTAATTATTTTAAAAATATCTGATACTTTACACAGGGTACTACAATATACAGTATGTCACATAAAAGATTTGTATAAAACTGACATTTAAATATAAAACGTGGCGTCAGCTCCCATAGAGCGTCAATATCTTACATACATTCTGAGCTATTGACATGCGTCAACTGGCTGAAGAGCAGAGGCATGAGCCTTAAGTTACCTCTGGTAGATGGCGCTCCTGTGCATCCTATGTGCACATATGTGCAGTTCTCCTCACATAGGTATTCTGTTGTACTGCAACATGTCTGGTACAAATCAGGACAAATTTGAGAATCTTGCCGAATTTGTGTTGTCTTGCCTATCAGTGACCATAAATAACGAAAAGTGTGAGGTCACCTACATGGGTGCTAAAAGGAATTCGTTAAACTTCGGTTACGCGTTAAATCAGTCAAATCTAAAAGCAGTAAATTCAACTAAATACCTAGGAATTATAATTATGAATAACTTAAATTGGAAGGAACACACAGAAAATGTGGGGAAGGCTAACCAAAGACTGCGTTTTATTGGCAGGACACTTAGAAAATGTAACAGGTTTACTAAGGAGACTGCCTACACTACGCCTGACCATTCTCTTTTAGAATACTGCTGTGCGGTGTGCAATCCTTGTCAAATAGGACTGATGGAGTACATCGAAAAAATTCAAAGAAGGGCAGTACGTTCTGTATTATCGCGAAATATGGGAGAGAGTGTCACTGAAGTGATACAGGATTTGGGCTGGACATCATTAAAAGAATGCCGTTTTTCGTTGCGACGGAATCTTCACACAGAATTCCAATCACCAACTTTCTCCTCCGAATGCCAAAATATTTTATTGACACCGATCTACATAGGGAGGAACAATCACCAAAATAAAATAAAGGAAATCAGACCTCGTATAGAAAGGTACAGACTTGTGAAGGTGGTTCGATGAACCCTCTGCCAGGCACTTAAATGTGATTTGCAGAGTGTCGATGTAGATGTAGATATTACTTATATGCGAAAAAATTCGTTAATTTTATGTGTGTGCTGCAACAAAAGTTACATTTTCAGCATTTCTTTACATATTTCCATTACTGTAATTATTTTGTATCATAATAGTGATTTAATTATTATTGTCAATTAACAAAATTCACATACACGAAATTATAAATTAAAAACAAAAAATATGAATGTAAAAAGTAAATTAACAATTTAATAAATAAAATAAGCAAATTCAAAAATTAGAACACCAATGAACATTTAGATATATTAGCTAGGTACGTTGAAAATTCTCTGGCAGCACATTGTGCACAGCTGATGGTTCAAAAGTGTTATTTCAGAAACCAGCTTTATTACACGAGGATGTATGTGATATGAAATATTATGTAATTGATGTTATAACAAAAGTTTTGATTTTTCAAAGTTAATTAATGGTGGTGCAGTATTTTGAAAAATTTCAGATTATTACAAAAGTTGATTATACAGATTTCAAGAACATCAGTTACATTTCAGTTTTTGTATGAAACACATTTTTTACATATCATCGTTTCGAAGTTATTCCTGTAAACCCAATATACTAAATGACCCAGTGGGGTGCGTTTTACCCCTTAAAAGTGAAATTGGGCAAAAGTTAAAAACATATGAATTGTATTATTTTAGTGTCCTCTACATTGACCGTAAATTTCATCAAGATCGTTTACTTACACCTGGGAATGTTCCCTTTGTCAGTGACACTTATCTACGAGGCAAACAAATATATTACAATTCGCCGGCCGAAGTGGCCGTGCGGTTAAAGGCGCTGCAGTCTGGAACCGCAAGACCGCTACGGTCGCAGGTTCGAATCCTGCCTCGGGCATGGATGTTTGTGATGTTCTTAGGTTAGTTAGGTTTAACTAGTTCTAAGTTCTAGGGGACTAATGACCTCAGCAGTTGAGTCCCATAGTGCTCAGAGCCATTTGAACCATTACAAATCGTGCAGCCCTTCTTTGTATCTCCTGTTAGCCCTGTTTGGAATGAGTCTCAACATTTGAGTAATATTCTAGAATGGATTGCATGGTTGTTTTCTAAGTAATCTCCTTTGTAGACTTTTCGAATTTCCCTATTATTCTTCCAATGAACCAAACTCTACCACCTACCTGCATCTGAGGCTAGGGGATCATTCCATTTCATACCCCTACAAATTGTTACACCGAATATTTGTATGAGATGACTAACTGTGATAGGATTTTGTAGTCATACAAAACCGCATATTTGTGTTTCATGAAGTACTATATTTTGCATTTCTGAACGTTTAAAGCAAGTTGACAATCTCTGTACTGCTTCGAAATCTTATGAAGATGTGACTGAATATTTCTGCAGCTATTTTTACACAATACTTTTTACTTTTATACTTCTTTATAGATAACTGCATCATCTACTAAAAGTCCAAGATGACTATTAATATTTCCATGAAATCTGAGTCTTCTGCACCAGTAATGTTAGAGTTTCAGTGAAGATTATAAATCTTAAAATGAGCAAGAATTTCGTAACAAATACTAAAGCCCACTGTCCCAATTCCATACGAGGGCAACATGTGCCGCTCTCCCCTCCCCCCCCCCCCTCCCACCGCCACCCCGCTCATCCCGCTCACCAGTCCTACTTGGTCGCCTATACATCTTTTGTCTCCGTTCTGGTCTTCCTTTATGCGCAGAGGATATACTACAAGCCTCGTTTACAATGGGGCCAATGGACACCAACGCAAGCGAACGAATATCCCCAGACAATTCACCAGCGTTCACAATTCGCTTGTACCTCTGAACAACGGTTCACACCAGAGGGGACAGAAGACAACAGGGCAGAACGAGGAGCCTAGTGTTCGAACTCTACGGGCGGTGCGAGTTTTATTTATTTATTTATTTTTTATTTATTTTTCTAGCGTTAATAATTGCAAATTAGGTCCTCCGATACAACCCTAATTATAGCCACTATGCGCAACTGCAATATTCAGACAGCATTTTTTTTTTTTGCACTGTAAGCAACGAAAAAAAAAGAAAAAAAATAGGTATTGGAAGTGTTACGAAAGCGTGAACCGACCGCGAGGAAGTAGTGTAGTTATCCCTGAGCTGCGGCTCCACCTTCCTTGCCGTTTTTTCAAGATCTTGCACGTATGTCGGTTGACGCTTTTCGCTGGTTTTACATTGCAATTAAGGGGGAAATTAAAAAACAGGGCACTAAACACCGACGAGAAATATGAAGCCAGACACTTACATTCTGGTTCTTAGTAAACGGAGACAGCTACGTTAGTCCCTATGTCGTATTTTAGTAGCCGATAATCTCAAATAATTACTGATGTCTGCAGTGATGGATGAGAAGTACTGTAGAATTTTAAAGTACTTATGAGGAAGACAATATCAATAAAGCAATGTAAAACGTATAGGCTACTTCTAAAATGTGTTTTATACTATGTTGGAAGGGAGGTAGTGTAATTGACCAAAAAGATTTTTATTTGGTTGTTACATCAAAAGTCTTAAAATAGTGACATGTCTTGGATATAATTACTGCAACCTTGAACACAATTCCAAGAAGATTTCACGCACGTTTTATATTTTATTTTTATCACCATAACACAGGGACGTAAAATTAACGTACCCCGAAAATTTTTAAAAGGCTGATGTAGAACTGACTTCTGTCCATCACAGAAAATGGTGGAGGCCACGATTTCAGTGCACCAGCGGTTGGTGTCACACGTCTGTGCATGTGCGTCTCTTGGCTGCTCTGCCCCGAATACTTAGCTGGATCGTAACGTTTGAGGGAGTGAGAGTAGCATACATGTTTTGTCACCAGTTAAATGCAACTCGAAACGAAAAAACAGCGCTTGTTCACTGACGAGTGTTACGCGATGCACAGTTCATCGAAAACGTGTGGGGAACTGTTTCCACACGAGTCTCGTGCTGGAAGCCTTTTGGCAAAACTGTAAGTGGCGTGGAAAAACAAAAAGGAGAACCACATGTCTGCTTGCCGGCTATTCATGTACGTAACTGGAAAGAACATTTATTTTAACTATAGGTCCTGCCGTATAAGAATAGGAAGCGTGCCCCTATGCACATTCAGCTAGGATCTGTTAAGAAGGGAAAAATTATCATTCAACTTTCAGTAAGAAGATGGAGTTGAAATCAGCTCAATATTTATTAGTACGACTAACGCCCACACTGAAATATACCTTTCAAGCCTTGTATTCATTGAACACAAGAAAACCTAATCATTTTTACAATACTCAAGCCAGTCTCCCATGTGTGGTATAGGGCGCTGGTAATGTAAGGATCGCGCCATGCCCAATCGTGTAACATACGTATCTGAGAAATGACTGGTCATACTGTACTAGGAGAATACGAGGTTCAGTTTGCCTAGCAACTTGCATACATGCACTCACATGGCTGGATTCACAAAGGAAAGCCAGTTAAATCGCGTCAACTTTAGTTGCGGATGATCGGCAGTGGCATTACAACACTATTCAAACAGAACTGAGAAACAAAACGAGCGTACAACAGGCCTATCTAAAAGCCAAACCACTTTCAAAGATCTGTCTAACACCACATGTGTGGACAAAGAAATCAGTACCGACTGAGAAGTTACACGTGCAAGTCGACGGGAATAATGCTGGATCAGGATTTAATCAGTTTAAGTTAAAAAGGACCACTGTGAGGATCTAATTAACATTATGAGCTGCATGGAACACTGCCTAGTATCATGTGTAGTCAATCAAAACGAGAAGGTGACTTCCTTATGAAATTTACGTTCGTAAATTGTCAGAAACCATAGAGAATACTACTGACACGATTCGTATTGTGAAGAAGCACTGTGGATCTCTACTTAACACCACGAGCTACATGAAACGCTGCCTGGTACCATGTGCGATCAATCACCAAGAAAGGACGGCAAATAATTATCGGCAATGCTGGGGAAACATTATTTAAGCAAATACACGATCGACAGTAGCATTACAACACTGTTCAAACAGAACTGAGAAACAAAACGAGCAAAGCTTAGGAATATCCAAAAGCCACGCGCCTTTCAGAGGTCAACCTAATACCGCACGTGTGGGCAGACAAAGAAATTTCAGTACCGACTGAGAAGTTTCATATGCATCCTACGTTCGACGTCGGCGTGCAGTAACCACCCACAGATAGCGGTGGAGGGTATACAAAGCGTGTCAGGGGAAGCGGCGAATACTGCCATCGTTTTCGCAATGCGGAAACGGATCTATTCATTTGATGTCCAAAACGGCTTTCGGGTCAAGGATGCAAGCATTTCCGAAACGGCTAAATTTTTAAACTGTTCGTTTGCCGCCTTGATTAAAGCGTACCGTGCTTTCCAAAATGGCGCTATCCAAAACTGGTGCTGAGGGCACTGTGGTGCACCATGTGCCGTACGTGAAGGTGTACAACGGCTGCGAATATGTGTACCGGCGAACTTGTGTGTAACTGTTGAGCAGCTGACCGTTCAGCGGCCGCTGCTGCCTATGGACACCTGGTTCATGCACCCATGCTAACTGCTGTGAACCGGAGACAAAGGCTGGAATTTCTACTCCACTACCACAACTGGACCTCCACCGACTGGCGACAGGTGGTCTTTTCAGATGAATCACGTTCACGTTTTATGCTCCATCGCACGGATGGAGTGAAACGTCTGAAACCAAACACCCTGCAACAGTCGTTGGAAGGGTCCAGGCTGGAGAAGGGAGCACTATCGTTTGGGTTGGTTTATGTGGCATGTCCCCCAGTGATCTCGTCATTCTGGAAGGCACAATAGATCAACACAAGTATGCACCTATCCTTCGTAACCACGTCTACCCCTACATGCAATTTACACTCCTGGAAATGGAAAAAAGAACACATTGACACCGGTGTGTCAGACCCACCATACTTGCTCCGGACACTGCGAGAGGGCTGTACAAGCAATGATCACACGCACGGCACAGCGGACACACCAGGAACCGCGGTGTTGGCCGTCGAATGGCGCTAGCTGCGCAGCATTTGTGCACCGCCGCCGTCAGTGTCAGCCAGTTTGCCGTGGCATACGAAGCTCCATCGCAGTCTTTAACACTGGTAGCACGCCGCGACAGCGTGGACGTGAACCGTATGTGCAGTTGACGGACTTTGAGCGAGGGCGTACAGTGGGGATGCGGGAGGCCGGGTGGACGTACCGCCGAATTGCTCAACACGTGGGGCGTGAGGTCTCCGCAGTACATCGATGTTGTCGCCAGTGGTCGGCGGAAGGTGCACGTGCCCGTCGACCTGGGACCGGACCGCAGCGACGCACGGATGCACGCCAAGACCGTAGGATCCTACGCAGTGCCGTAGGGGACCGCACCGCCACTTCCCAGCAAATTAGGGACACTGTTGCTCCTGGGGTATCGGCGAGGACCATTCGCAACCGTCTCCATGAAGCTGGGCTACGGTCCCGCACACCGTTAGGCCGTCTTCCGCTCACGCCCCAACATCGTGCAGCCCGCCTCCAGTGGTGTCGCGACAGGCGTGAATGGAGGGACGAATGGAGACGTGTCGTCTTCAGCGATGAGAGTCGCTTCTGCCTTGGTGCCAATGATGGTCGTATGCGTGTTTGGCGCCGTGCAGGTGAGCGCCACAATCAGGACTGCATACGACCGAGGCACACAGGGCCAACACCCGGCATCATGGTGTGGGGAGCGATCTCCTACACTGGCCGTACACCACTGGTGATCGTCGAGGGGACACTGAATAGTGCACGGTACATCCAAACCGTCATCGAACCCATCGTTCTACCATTCCTAGACCGGCAAGGGAACTTGCTATTCCAACAGGACAATGCACGTCCGCATGTATCCCGTGCCACCCAACGTGCTCTAGAAGGTGTAAGTCAACTACCCTGGCCAGCAAGATCTCCGGATCTGTCCCCCATTGAGCATGTTTGGGACTGGATGAAGCGTCGTCTCACGCGGTCTGCACGTCCAGCACGAACGCTGGTGCAACTGAGGCGCCGGGTGGAAATGGCATGGCAAGCCGTTCCACAGGACTACATCCAGCATCTCTACGATCGTCTCCATGGGAGAATAGCAGCCTGCATTGCTGCGAAAGGTGGATATACACTGTACTAGTGCCGACATTGTGCATGCTCTGTTGCCTGTGTCTATGTGCCTGTGGTTCTGTCAGTGTGATCATGTGATGTATCTGACCCCAGGAATGTGTCAATTAAGTTTCCCCTTCCTGGGACAATGAATTCACGGTGTTCTTATTTCAATTTCCAGGAGTGTATTTTTCCTCGGCACGATGGCAAAGAGCTCCACAGCTCGCAGTGTACCTGTATGGTTCGAAGAGCACCAAGATGTGTTTATGATACTCCCCTAACTACCTAACGCCATGGATTTAAACCTAACCAAGAATCTGTCGATCGGGCTGTTCGCCCCGTGAATCCTCAACAGAAAAACCTAGCGCAGATGGCCAGACACTGGAGTCGGCTTGACTCAACATCTCTGCCAGTACCTTTCAAAACCTCACTGACTCTCTTCCTGAACGTCTCATTGCAGTTCATGGTTATTTGGGTTTTTGACAGGTGGTTACATTAATGTTATTGGACAATACACGCACATAAAAAATGTCTTGCATCACTCCTGAAGATAGTCGGTGACTGTGGATAATGTGTCACAGAGACAGTCCCTTTCACTGTTCAGAGATGTCACTAAACCTGCCCAAAGATGTAAACAATCATGCATGAGCAGCGCCTATTAGACGAAGGGGGTCCGACAGCGGATCAGTTCGTCATTCCACCAGGAAGGCGTTACACGGCTCGTATTGTCTGTAGTTCAACCATGCCTAGACGGTCAATGCAGCGGTTCGATATCGTCCACATTGTTGCTTTGTGCGAGGAGAGGCTCTCAATTAGGGAAGTGTCCAGGCGTCTTGGAGTGAACCAAAGCGATGTTGTTCGGACACGGAGGAGATACAGAGAAACAGGAACTGTCGATGACATGCCTCGCTTAAGACGTCGAAGGGCTACTACTGCAGTGGATGACCGCTAACTACGAATTATGGCACAGAGAACCCTGACAGCAAAGCCACCATGTTGAATAATGCTTTTCATGTTACAACTCAAACTGTGCGCAATAGGCTGCATGATGCGCAACTTCACTCCCGATGTCCATGGCGAGGTCCATCTTTACGACCATGACATCTACAGCGCGGTACAGTTGGGCCCAACAACATGCCGAATGGACCACTCGGGATTGGCATCACATTGTCTTCACCGATGAGTGTCGTATATGCCTTCAACCACACAGTCGTCGGAGACGTGTTTGGAGGCAACCCAGTCAGGCTGAACCTCTTAGACACGCTGTCTGGCGAGTGCCACAAAATGGAGGTTCCCTGCTGTTTTGGGGTGGCATTATGTGGGGCCGACGTACGCAGCTGGTGGTCATGGAAGCCGCCGTAACGACTGTACGATACGTGAATGTAATCATCCGACCGACAGTGCAAACCATATCGGCAGCATATTGGCGAGGCATTCGTCTTCTTAGGTAACAATACGCGTCCCCATCGTGCACATCTTGTGAATGACTTCCTTCAGGATAACGACGTCGCTCGACTAGAGTGGTCAGCATGTTCTCCAGACATGAACCCTGTCGAATATGCCTGGCATAGATTTAAAAGGGCTGTTAATGGATGACGTGACCCACCAACCACGCTGAGAGATCTACGCCTAGTCGCGGTTGAGGAGTGGGACGATATGGGCCAACAGAGCCTTGATGAGCTTGTGGACAGTATGCCACGACGAATACAGGCATGCATCAATGCAAGAGGACGTGCTACTGGGTATTAGAGGTACCGGTGTGTACAGCAACCTGGACCACCACCTCTGAAGGTTTCACTGTATGGTGGTACAACATGCAATGTGTGGCTTTCGTGACAAACTAAACATAGAAGAGACTGGAAAATCATCAACACCTAAGTAGCCTTAATATTCTAATGGACAGGCACAACATAGCAGAAAAAAAGTACCCGGGCCCTCTCGGTCCAACAGATTTTTCGAGTGGTGCATCTCTCTCCCGCACGCTCATCGTGCCGAAAGCCAATGATAACCGCAAAACACATGACTCCGAGGCATCTTCTTCACTCTACCTCCATTTGACGTCTCTAGCCAGCAGTCTTTTTTGTCTATTCACAAATCCAAAAATATCAAAGCTTACGTCCTTTGCAAACCGGGGGGATTCTGAAAGTTGTTAGCCAATTGTGACAACTGCTGTTACTATTAATCAATGGTATGTTTACTATCAATAGCGAATCGAGTCGGTAGAGAACTCGCCTGACGTGTTTCAAAGCCCGCAGCAATGTCTGCATATCAGTGTTTAGTAGCAAAATGGAACTAACGGGTCTTGTAGCGGATAAAAACTGTAGCTATCCGAAGGGAGTATGAACGACAGCGTCAGATCCACAATAGTCTCATAAACATTTTCTGGGACAGTTTTATTCTGCCCACGCTGTAGATACAAAGAGGGGCGATCAAAAAGTTTGGGTTCAAAACCCGTACAGTCCAGAAACGGTATGCCAATCAACAGTATCACCGTAGGCATTGAGACAACCGTTCTACCGACGCACTAGGGTGAAGATACCCGTTTGGTAAACCACCATGTCCTGCTGCGTGAATAACTCCGTAACTGCCTGCTGTACATCATTGTCCAACAGAACTAGTCCAACCTTCGAGGCGTTTTTAAGGGACCGAAGGCGTGATAATCGCACGGGAAGAGGTCAGCACTACAGGACCGATGCTCGAGTGTTTCTCACTTTAGTTGGTATAACTTTTGCGTTACTGCATTTGCTATATAGGGACGTGCTTTATCAAGATGCAGCAGCACTTTTTGTCACGCACCATTCCACAACGGTCGTTTTTGACAGACATTCTTTGTTCTCCGATGGATGTCTACAGGTGTTTGTCCTTCGGCAAAAGAGTAACAACATGTTGGCACTGTTTGGACCAAATTTGGTAATAACGTGCCATAATTCACGTTTACTCATTTACTGCACGCATGTCGGAAACACACGACCCTAACCCCTTGTCTACATGTCGGTGCTTACATACCCGCACCGGAGTCGCGCTACGATGCATATAGGCTGCAGCAAAGCCCTCAAATGGTAAATTTTTGATAGCGCCTTAAAAGTGTATGTTTACTTTTAAGGAAATCAGTGCGCTGACCCTTTTTTGAATTAAAAAAATACGGAAACTATGCGCCACTTCCATTCGCCCGGAGTGTGATGAAAGCAAGTAACAAATTTATCGCCTTTCTCACGAACGCAGTTGGAGCTTTGAGTGCTTTAGCTATTTCCCACGAAGCATTTGCTTTTTGTTCAGCCGGCCGCGGTGGTCTTGCGGTTCTAGGCGCTCAGTCCGGAACCGCGCGACTGCTACGGTCGCAGGTTCGAATCCTGCCTCGGGCATGGATGTGTGTGATGTCCTTAGGTTAATTAGGTTTAAGTAGTTCTAAGTTCTCGGGGACTGATGACCATAGATGTTAAGTCCCATAGTACTCAGATCCATTTTTTTTTTGTTCAGTTTTACGCTGAAGATCTCTTGGAACCCACAAGAACCTGTGATATCTACATTCTTCTCCTAGAAACTTTATATTCTCTTCTAACCATTCGTTGGGTATCCCAAATCACATTCAATGACAAAAGATGTCCGCACGCAAAGTAGCAGACGCATAAATACATTTAACAAGAGGTCATAAAGAAAAGGTTCTCATTTTTAAAATCGCGGACGAAACTGTGGACACAGTTAAATAGAAAATAGCAGAAATTGTGGTTAAGTGGCTGGTTACATAATGTTAATTTATTTATAGCTTTCGGTTGCATCTTTACTACACCACAACAACATACCTCATCAGAGTATCCCACATGAAACAATTACGTTTCAGACGCCGCTGATATTTTGCGAAAGGCACAAACAAACAAAACCTTTCTGGTTTAGGTGGTGATCCCCTGTGGAACGCTCCAGCAAATAATGCCTTTTTATGAGTCATCAGTCTTCTGACTGATTTGATGAGTCTCCCTGAAGAATTTCTCTCCAGTGCCAGGCTCTTCCGCTCAGAGTAATACTTGCTCCCAACGTTCATAAATATGTCTTAGATGTAGTCCAATGTCTGACTTCCCCTATAGTTTTTACCCTTTACAACTCTGTACACTGAGGAAGCAGTAAAGGAAACAAAAGAAAAATTTCGAGTAGGAATGAAAATCCATGGAGAAGAAACAAAAACTTTGAGGTTTTCCGATGACATTGTAATTCTGTCAGAGACAGCAAACGACCTGGAACAGCAGTTGAACGGAATGGACAGTGTTTTGAAACGAGGATATAAGATGAACATCAACAAAAGCGAAACGAGGATAATGGAATGTAGTCGAATTAAATCGGGTGATGCTGAGGGAAATAGATTAGGAAGTGAGACACTTAAAGTAGTAAAGGAGTTTTGCTATTTGGGGAGCAAAATTACGTGATGGTCGAAGTAGAGAGGATATAAAATGTAGACTGGCAATGGCAAGGAAAGCGTTTCTGAAAAAAGAGAAATTTGTTAACGTCGAGTATAGATTTAGGTGTCAGAAAGTCTTTTCTGAAAGTATTTGTATGGAGTGCAGCCCCGTATGGAAGTGAATCGTGGACGATAAATAGTTTAGACAGGAAGAGAATAGAAGTTTTCGAAATGTGTTGCTACAGAAGAATGCTGAAGAATAGATGGGATTGGTAGATCACGCAACTAATGAGGAGGTTCTGAATAGAATTGGGGAGCAGAGGAATTTGTGGCACAACTTTAATAGAAGAAGGGATCGTTTGGTAGTCACATTCTGAGGCATCAAGGGATCACCAATTTAGTATTGGAGGGCAGCGTGAAGGGTAAAAATCGTAAAGGGAGACTAAGGGATGAATACACTAAGCAGATTCAGAAGGATGAATGTTGCACTAGTTACTCGGAGTTGAAGAAGCTTGTACGGGATAGAGCGGCATGGAGAGCTCCATCAAACCAGTCTCTGGCCTGAGGACCACCACAACAACAACAACTCTCTCAAGTACCAATGTAACTTTTTTTTAATGTCTCAAGACGTGTCTGTCACGCTGCTCGTACGTCTTATTACTGTATTCCTCTCTCCACGCCAATTTTGCGGAAAACCTTATTTCTTAGCCTATCAGTTCACTTCATTTTCAACATCCGTCTATAGAACCACATCTCTGGCACCTGGATTCTAATCTTATCCGGTTTTCCCACACTCCATGGTTCATTACGACATAATGCCGTGCTTCGAACATACAAACTCAGGAATTTCCTCCTCAAATCATGGCTAATGACTGAAATGAGTAGACTTATTCTTGGCCACGAGAGCCCTGCTTATCTGAGCGATTCTGCTTTTTAGGTAATCCTTGCTTCATCCGTCATGGGTTATTTTCCTTCCAGGATAACAGAATTCCTTCACTTCGTCTGTTTTGTAGTCCCAAGTTTCGATGTTAAATGCATCGCTAATTTCCGCTCAGCTACTCCTTATTACTTTCATGTTTCTTTCAATTCAATGCTTATTAGACTGTCGATTCCAGTCAACAGGCTCTGCAAATCTTCTTCACCTTCATTACGTATAGAAATGTCATCACAGTGAAAGGATTTTAAGGTGCAAGTTATGGTCAGAAAAGGGAGATAAAGAGGTGCAAAAAAGATGCTGATTAAATTACTTCGTTTAGGTTTAAACAACTAACTTTCTTGGTCCCATATACATGGTGCTTTTATTGTGGCTTACACTCATTTCAATGTTTCTTACAGTAAGTCGCCTGCGCTTCGAACTCAATAGCTCCTTATATACCGAGAAACTCCACTCGGCATCTACAGAAACCAATGGAGCATATGAATTTGTTAGCGCCTCTTAAGGAAGTTCACTCGAAGTTGCAAAGATTTCCACAGCTGGATTGTTGTTGAAATTTAGTTCGAATTTATCTTTAGCAAATCGATAAAGGGTGTCACTAACGCACATGAACTTTTTCCACTGATCCTCCTTGCTCATACCTTTTTTCTTCGAAACTCTGAATTATATCACTCAAGTCCTTGAAGCAATAACAAGCAAAAGTTCAGCGCTAGGTCTCTCTTGTTGAATAATTGTTGCCCCTACTGGCGCTTTCCGTAAATTATGTTTTATTATTTATTGACCACTGCTGACTTCTGGCTAAACAAAGTCTTAAAATCCTGCGCCCATTGAGTCTAGGGCAGATATGGCGTGTTTCATTTGATCAAAGTTTTCACACAAGAAAACTGCACATCTCGTCCTCAGTACTCCATCTTGCGATGACAGGAAACTGTAGAAAGTGGAGTCCTATCATTTCTTGCTACAAATTGTAATGACTGGGAGCTTTCACCACAATCTTCTTCAGAGCAGCAATGAAATCATTTACCTTACAGCAGTACTTCTTGGTACTTTCGCAAACATGGTGCAGACCGTGTGCAATACCTGTTACATAGTTGAGGTTGAGTAACATGCCCTTCAGTTGTCGGAAAGCAGAAAGCATGTAGCGTGCTTGGTCAGTCACCACAAGCCTGACTTTTTCGTGCTGTATGCTTCCTGGCCACAGGTTCGCACACGAGTCGATAAATTATTGCATTATCGTGCAGGCACTTGTCTTCTCGAGTTGGTACATCCCAAACAGCACGGGTTTTACGCAATCCGCAGATAATGGAAAAACCAACATATTCAAAATATGTCTTCGCAACTAATCAGTAGTGTAAAACGAATCCCACTTCATGTTTGTCGACTGCCTCTTTTGTTTCCTCTAAAACGTTCTCATAAGTTGGCTGTATGCAACTTTTTCTCAAAGCGCTCACATTCGATATCGATATTTACGTGTTCTTCTCAACAAATTATTTGACTGTGGGATTGTTTACCCTGCAGGTTGGAAATCCTGGCTATATTGATGCTGTGGCAAGATCCGCACTAGACGCGTTCAATGACCACCGCTTTCCAGAACCTGAAGCGAAGAGTAGTTTGCTTAGGTTTCGACTTCCGAAGTCCATTGTACTTTAAATGTTTATTGTTCTAGACTACTGGACTCTGTTTCTTTGATGTTTGTCATCGATTGTAATATCTAATTCGCACACGGCACATCCTAGAATAATGCCATCAGTTTCGATGAACTGAGTGCTGAATTATTCTGGGGCTGCAGAGAACTTCTTCTTGTAAACTTCGGCATGATTCTCCCGTGAAACATCCGTTCTGGTATAACGCTTAATACTACCAACAACAGCCGCGCGGGGTGGCCGCGCGGTTTTAGGCGCAATATCCTCCCTCGGTTATGGGTGTGTGTGTTGTTCTTAGCATAAGTTAGTTTAAGTAGTGTGTAAGTGTAGGGACCGACGACCTCAGTAGTTTGGTCCGATAGTACTTCACACACATTTTGAGCAGAGTATACAGTCGATAAATAGAAAACGGTTAAATTCATGCCAACACTAACTGTTGCAGCATCATTATGTTCATTTTATTTGACTTTACAGACGACTATTGTTGCTGAGGTCGGCCATTGTTGCTGGGGATATGAATAACTATTGGCGCTTTCCATAAATTATGTTTTATTATTTATTGACCACTGCTGACTTCTGACTAAACTAAGCCTTAAAATCCTGTTCAGGAAGAGAAAAATAACTCTGTCTAATCTATTAAATATGAAGATAAAATGGGAGGGAGGTCAAGGTGGTTAGGTGTGCACTAGTTGGGAAAAGGTGCAACATATACTAATTTCACAAAAATGCAAAAAGACGCAACGAAGTGTACTGATGAAACTTCCTGGCAGATTAAAACTGTGTGCTGCGCCGAGACTCTTACTCGGGACCTTTGCCTTCCGCGGGCAAGTGCTGTACCAACATTTTTTTTTAAAATCTCATTTTGTTCTATATTGCTCGTTGATTTTGTTCGTGGCGGACGTCCGCTGACACTCGTTCAGGTTGTTCGTTGATCCGTTCACTCAGTTTTTTTTATTACAGAGAGTAACTAAACCCTCTGACCGAACACGGCGAGCTACCATGCCGGCAACCATCTGAGCTACCCAAGCACGACTGACGACCCGTCCTCGCAGCTTTACTTCTGCCAGTACCTCGTCTCCTACCTTCCAAACTTCACAGAATCTCTTCCGCAAACCCTGCAGAACTAGCACTCCTGCAAGAAAGGATATTGCGGAGACATGGCTTAGCCACAGCCTGGGGGATGTTTCCAGAATGAGATTTTCGCTCTGTAATCCTAGCACTTCTGCAAGGTTTGCAGAAGAGCTTCTGTGAAGTTTGGAAGGTAGAAGACGAGGTACTGGCAGAATTGAAGCTTTGAGGACGGGTCGTGAGTCGTGCTTGGGTAGCTCAGTTGGCTGCCGGCACCGTAGCTCAGCGTATTCGGTCGGAGAGTTAGCTGCCCTCTTTAATAAACAAAACTGAGTTAATGGATTAACGACGAACTGAAACGGGTGTGCCGGCCGGAGTGGCTGGGCGGTTCTAGGCGCTACAATCTGGATCCGCGCGACCGCTACGGTCGCAGGTTCGAATCCTGCCTCGGGCATGGATGTGTGTGATGTCTTTCGATTAGTTAGGTTTAAGTAGTTCTAAGTTCTAGGGGACTGATGACCTAAGAAGTTAAGTCCCATAGTGCTCAGAGCCATTTGAACCATTTGAGCCTTTTGAAACGGGTGTCTTGCAGATGAAACGAACGAAAACGAACAAAATGAGATAAAAAAAAAAAAGAGGTTGGTAGAGCACTTGCCCGCGGAAGGCAAAGGTCCCGAGTTTCGAGTCTCGGCCCGGCACACAGCTTTAATGTGCCAGGAAGTTTCATATCAGTGCACACTCCGCTACAGGGTGAAAATCTCATTCTGGGAAGTGTGCTTATTTTGCTTCATTCCATATCGCCAAATGCCTATATTGAACTGTCTGTGTGAAAATAGCTGTATTTTTGAAAAGGTGCGGCAACTTAAAATTCTTCCTTTACTCATTAATGCGTATCACCATCGATATCCTTTCACCCTGAATTTTAATTCCAGGCGTATACCTTACGGCCTTAAGATTTTCTTCCCTGCTGCACCCCTGCGGCGGGCCGTCTATAATTTGGGGAGATTCCTGCTTTCGAGCGCGGTCACTGACCGCGGCGGGACCGGTTCGCCCGATGCGGCACTTGCGGCGCGGCCACACAGAAAAATAAGAAGGGGCCTCCCAAAAGGTAAACGCCGACAGTCCCGATCGCCGGCATTAAACGGCCTCAGGCGCGCTCCCAGGCCGCGTCGGTCGCCTGTTGGCATTTCGAGCCGGTCAGGGGCTTCTGCTGCACCATCGACGACTCCCCTCACTCACTCTTACGTCCGAGGGGGGCCGCAGTAACGCGCAAGCTACCTAGACTGCAGGCATACGGGACCGCACCGCGGACATTTAAAACAAAAAATTATTTTTGTACTTGGTATGAGCGCCGAAAAGAGTGTCAAAATTAAGAAGTTGAGTTGATAGTAAGAGTCGTTACGGTTAAACTTTGATAAAAGTTTGAAAGGTAAATTTTCTACAGTGTTGGAAACCGATTGAACGAAAACATTTCTAAACGTCAAAATTTAATTTGCATGAGAAAATACACTGAAGCGCCAAAGAAACTGGTATAGGCTTGCGTGTTCAAATACGGAGATGTGTAAACAGACAGAATAAGGCGCTGCGGCCGGCAGCGTCTATATAAGACAACAAGTGTTGCATGGGGGCTTAATTAAAATGCAATAATTTTAGTAGCTGTGTGTCCGGTTACGCCATCTGACTGCATAAAATAAAAATAAAGAATGACAAGAAATTTCCGTTAACACAAATTCAAGTGGCTCTGAGCACTATGGGACTCAACATCTTAGGTCATAAGTCCCCTAGAACTTAGAACTACTTAAACCTAACTAACCTAAGGACATCACACACACCCATGCCCGAGGCAGGATTCGAACCTGCGACCGTAGCAGTCCCGCGGTTACGGACTGCAGCGCCAGAACCGCACGGCCACCGCGGCCGGCATTAACACAAATTGATTAAGTCCCCTGCAACTATAAAAGCTACGAAACAACAAGGCACAAGTGTAACTGTTCTGTGTGTGGAAGTGTGATTCAATGTACATGTATCTGGCACGGTTCGTCCTCAATACGACAAGATATTTTAAACACCATTTACAATTAACTACTTGAAAAACCAGAAATACTATAATTGCACATAGAAACCAGAATTACGAGTCTAACACATGAACACGAGCCAGATGCTTTGTTGACTGATCCTGTGACCATGAGGCATTGTCATTAAAGAAATCTGTAATCCTCTTTTTTTTTATCTCAATATACAGGGTGTCCCAGCTATCTTGTCCACCCAAAATATGGGAAAACGACTTTCACCGGTATCAATGTAGGGCTGGGGCCCATGAATGTACATATTTGGAAATATTCTAAAACGACAGCATATGTGTTTTTTAACACAAACTTATGTTTTTTTAAATGGACCTCCTATATTGTTTCTTCAGCAATCCATAGCATGACAAAGCACATACACAATGGCGTTGATTGCATCGAAATATTCCCATTATATCCCGAGATATTGAGACGCGAAGTTGACGCTTGAAACACACGACATGCGCTGCTAGCGCACGTCCTGAGGCTCAGGCGTGAACCCCATGCTGCCCGTAATCGCGCAGCAGACCGTATTATTCGTTTCGGACCTCTTGATAAGTATGGAAGTGTGATTACGCGTGTCAATCACATCGCGATTACGGGCAGCATGGGGTTCACGCCTGAGCCTCAGGACGTGCGCTAGCAGCGCATGTCGGGTGTTTCAAGCGTCAACTTCGCGTCTCAATATCTCGGGATGTAATGGGAATATTGCGATGCAATCAACGCCATTGTGTGTGTGATTTGTCAACTATGAAGAAAAAATACACGAGGTCCATTTAAAAAAAACATAAGTTTGTGTTAATAAACACATATGCTTTCGTTTTAGAATGTTTCCAAATATGTACATTCATGGGCCCCAGCCCTACATTGATACCGGTGAAAGTCGTTTTCCAATAGCTGTTATTGTTCCAGAGATATTTTGGGTGGAGAAGATAGCTGGGACACCCTGTATATTGGCGAAAAATACACGGTGATCCCTGCAAAATCTTCCATCTATGCATTACACCAACCGAACAGCATCTACTCTCTCGGTCAACAGAACAATAACTGCACTCGACATCCTCTGAGCTACTACTGCCCACGACATCCTCTGAACTACTACTACTCTCGGCAACCTCTGAACTACTACTGCACCAGTGGAGGAATAATAATCTTTGGCGCAATCTCTGGCGCTGTGACTGAGTGTAGCCACCTTTCAGTGTGTAGCGCAGTTGTTACATCGGTTACTGCTGCTACAATGGTAGGTTATCAAGATTTAAGTGAGTTCGAGAGTGGTGTTACAGTCGGCGCACGAGCGTCGGGATTCAGCATCACCGAGGTAGCGATGATGAAATAGTGATTTTCCGTGAATGTCAGGAATCCGATAAAACACCAAACCTCCGACATCGGTGCGGCCGGAAAAAGATCCTGCAAGTACGGGAGCCAGCCGGTGTGGCCGTGCGGATCTAGGCGCTTCAGTCTGGAACCGCGTGACCGCTACGGTCGCAGGTTCGAATCCTGTCTCGGGCATGGATGTGTGTGATGTCCTTAGGTTAGTTGGGTTTAAGTAGTTCTAAGTTCTAGGGGACTGATGACCACGGATGTTAAGTCCCATAGTGCTCAGAGCCATTTGAACCATTTTTTGCAAGTACGGGACCAACGACGACAGAAAAGAATCGTTCAACGTCACGGAAGTGCAACCCTTTCGCAAACTGATGCAGATTTCAGTGTTGGGCCATCAACAAGTGTCAGTGTGCGAACCATTCAACGAAACATCATCGATATGGGCTTTTGTAGCCGAAGGCCCACTCCTGTAGCCTTGATGACTGCACGACACAAAGCTTTACGCCTCGCCTGCACCCTTCAACATCGACATTGGGCTGTTGATGACTTGAAACATGTTGCCTGGTCGGACGAGTCTCGTTTCCATTTGTATCGAGCGGATGGACTTGTACGGGTATGGAGACAACATCATGAATCCACGGAGCCTGTTCAAGCTGGTGGAGGCCCTGTAATGTTGTGGGACGTGTGCAGTTGGACTGATATGACTGACAGAAATCACATATGTAAACATCCAGTCTGATCACCTGCACCCATTCATGTCCATAGTGCATTCCGACGGACTTGGAAAATTTCAGCAGGATAATGCGACACCCCACACGTCCAGAATTGCTACAGAGTGATTCCAGGAACATTCTTGTCACTTTAAATACCTCCGCTGGCTACCAAACTCCCCAGATATGAACATTATTGAGCGTATCTGGGAAGCCTTGCAACGTGCTATTCAGACAGAGATCTCCACCCTCGTAGTCTTAAGGATTTATGGACAGCCCTCCAGGATTCATGGTGTCAGTTCCCTCCAGCACTACTTCAGACATTATCCGTGTCCACGGCACGTCGTGTTGCGGCACTTCTGCGTGCTCGCGGGGGCCCTTCACGATATTAGTTACGTGTACCTGTTTCTTTGTCTCTTGAGTGTATTATAAAATATGCCTGAGAACCGGGGGCCGTGCGAATACTAGGTTCGGGCCACAGTCTGACGACCGCTAGTCTAGAATTATGGGGACTGCAGTGCCAGTCCACTGCAGCTGGTCGCCTCCATCGAGGGTGCAGAATGTGATCTTGACTGACCACAGTGATCTTGACGTCCTTTGCGCATAACCCTGACATCAGTTAAAACACTTTTCAGATATTAACGATTCAACGTCATAAACGAAAAGACACAACCGTCCACTCGACATTTCTCGACTCTCTTTAGCGATGTTCCTTTAGTTTTAATTAGGTTGTCTACCGTTCTTGTTTATAATTTATTAAGTACGTATGGAGCTCAGTTGCGAATGTGAATCAAGCATTGGTCACAAAGATTCGATCTATTGTCAGGTGTTGCACATGTGGAATGATATACCAATGAATATTATAATACTCCATCAAATCTCAATAAATAGAAACATTGTAACAAGGGTGTAAGAAAATTTTTGTGTTGCTATAATAAAGACAGATATATTCAGAAGTCTTTGAATCGACAGGTGTATCGTTGGCTGGCCCTGGTGTATACATAACAAGGTATTACAATCTCCGCCAGGTGAATTACAATTTACTTTCGCTAGCCAGTGGAAAGAGGACTGTTGTAAGTAGGCTGTTTAGGTTCTTATATTGGTAACGCCGCCGCCACGTAGCGCTCTGTATGAAAATCACTGGCTGTGCTGTGTGCAGTCTGTGGCTGGTTGGCATTGTTGTAATACTCGCCATTGTAGCGTTGGGCAGTTGGCTGTTAACAACGCGTAGCATAGGGCAGTTGAAGGTGAACCGCCAGCAGTGGTGGATGTGGGGAGAGAAATGGCGGAAATTTGAGAGCCGATGATCTGGACGTGTGTCCATCAGAAACAATGCATTTGTAACACTGGATGTCATGAACGGCTATATATATTATGACTTTTGAACACTATTAAGGTAAATTCATTGTTTGTTCTCTATCAAAATCTTTCATTTGCTTACTATGCCTATCAGTAGTTAGTGCCTTCAGTAGTCTAATCTTTTATTTAGCTGGCAGTAGTGGCGCTCGCTGTATTGCAGTAGTTCGAGTAACGAAGATTTTTGTGAGGTAAGTGATTTGTGAAAGGTATAGTTTAATGTTAGTAAGGGCCATTCTTTTGTAGGGATTATTGAAAGTCAGATTCCGTTGCGCTAAAAATATTGTGTGTCAGTTTAAGCACAGTCATGTACAATTTTTGTAAGGGGACGTTTCATATGTCGACCCTTAGCCGAGGATACCTCACTGGAATCTTCTAATTTTTTCTTGTAGTTTGTGTAATTAGTGTAGCTTTTGTTTATTGCTATCGCGTAATTGCAGAGAGAATCTCCTTTGTAGTTGTAGTCTTTCATTGTTGTACAGTAAAACAGTTGTGGCATGCATGTAGATTTGCACCAAGTATTTCGCAGCTGCTCTTGCAATTAACTAGATATTATTTTCAGTGCTATGTTAATGTGTTTTCTTATTTTGCTCTTCAAATTGTGCTTTTCTGTGTTGTCGTGTGAAATATTGTGACAATAATGGCGTGTGAAAAACGTAATACTGGGCTCCAAAGTAAACTGAGAAATGACAGTGAACACGAAAGCAGTGTGTTAGCGCCACCGTGTAATGAATTAACTAATGTTCAACATAGTAATTTGGTAATTGTGCATAGGGAAATGGACTGAGCGGCAAACAATAGTGTAGACAGTGAACAATTAGTGAACAGGGAAGTATTATCGATCGATCGGTCGACAACAGCCCGCCTCACGAATCGGGAATGACAGGAAACAATCTTGCAAATACCGCAGATTCAGGTTTTGGGTCCTCACCGTTGTATCAAATAAGTCAAGACACTTTTTCTGCTTGTCAAAATGTGAATGTTGCCGGTGCAACTTCACTGCCGAAAAGCACTGAGGAACATGTTTCAGACACCAGTGCATTGTTATTACAGTTAATGCAACAAATGGGACAAAGGCAACAAAAGTTAGACAAAATGGAACAAAATCTTCAAAAGTTAGACACAATCGAACAAAATCTTCAAAAGCTAGACACAATGGAACAACACCAGAGACAAACACATCAACAGTTACACGCAATGGAACAAAATCTTCACACCACGCTTGAACAAACACGTGAAGATTTAACTACTGAGTTACGTAACATCGAATCGAAATGTCAAAAAGTCTATAATGACGTAAAAGCACATATTTGTGAGCATTTCCAACCTATTTGTTCGCAGCATGAAAATACATTACAGAATAACGAAGCAGCTATAAAAGAACTGCAAACTATTGATCATGAAAATCATGAGACCTTGCAAGCTAAAATTGACTCAGTTGCATCTACCGATTCGGTTACGCAACTTGCAAAAAATCAGGAAAACTTGAAGGACACAGTAGATACGATTTCCACACAAATGGACACTCTGAAATTTGGTTCAGAAAAACACACCGAGGAAATAAGTACACTATCGGAGAAAGTAGCCGAACTTTCGTATCAGTTCACTAACTTATCTACAAAGGTAGATGATGATCTGAATGACACAAGACCTGTAGCCATCACTGACACAGAAGAGTATGAACAAATTAAGAAATTCAAACAAAATCAGAATCAAATTACTACGCAACACAAAGAGAAATCCGGGAAGTACAAGATCAGTTGGCACAAGTAATACAAAAATTACAAATTTCAGAGGACACTCGCGCTCCAACACGGGAAGAGGGACTTAGAAATACGGAAAAGCCGCAAAATAATAACACAGGGCATTTTGGAAGTTATGAAAGACATTGGCAATGTGCACCGGATTTTGAGATGGAACCGCCGACACGACGTAACAATGACCGACATGCGACTCGCCGACACGATGATTTTGACTATAAGCTGTTCATTACTACACTTAAATTCAAAACATTTAAGAATTCCGGCAACGACATTCATCCACAAGTGTGGCTCCATGGATTCTCTCCTTGTTTTCCTCCCAACTGGTCATTAGAGCACAGATTAGAATTTGTGTGTGGCTCCTTAGAGAATGAACCAGCTGTAAGAATGTGATCGGTCATTCACGATTGCCACAGTGAAGGAGAATTTTACCATGCCTTCCTCACAGCATATTGGTCTCAAGCCACACAAGACGGAGTAAAACATAGCATCATAATGATGAAACATTTCGAACAATCTGAATTTTCCAGTCTTGTGAAATATTTTGAAGACATGTTGCACAAGAATCAGTACCTGTCAAACCCATACAGCCCCTCAGAACTCACCCGCATTTGCTTAATCAAATTGCCTGAACATTTACGACATATTATTTTGGCAGGACGTTGCAAAGACGACATTGAAGCTTTTCAGGTACTCTTACAAGAATTGGAAATCGACACTGACAATCGCGGGACGCGAAAATAGGAACACAACAATTACAGGTCACATCCGTCACAATTCCGCGAGGAAAGAAATAATAACTGGACACCACAAGGCTATTCTTACAACGTAAATCGTGACCAAAACAGACACCACCCGTATGACAACCGTTGGCAGAGTAGTAATAATTACAGGGTTAGATCACCTCTCTGCGGTAATGACTATCACAGAGACAATCAGAGAAACAGACAAATGGAAACCAAAATAATTATTATCAAGGGAGACAGAATAACGTCAGAGGCAACGGTCCACCGCGCAGTTACGATTCCGGGAGAAATTCTTCACCACATGACCGACAAAAAAGAAACTATGTAAACTACCGACAAAACGACAGACCTGAATTTCATCAGAACTGATGGGATTCAAACAGAGGAGGGCACTCTCGACAAGGTGAATCTGTAGAAGTTAGATCTCCAAATCCCAATAACGACACGCGCCAACAAAGAGACAGACAATGACTCGCACCGCAGGCAGCCGCGTGAGCCGGCTGGCTCAGCGAAAAATAACATAGACGCTAACCTTGAGAAAAATTTGAGCATTCTTTAACGACGTATACCACATGATAATTGCGTTGAAGTTGAAACTCTGTGTACTAGGAAGAGTAAAGGATTGCACCACATTTCACATGTAAAAGCGTTCATTGAGAGATAATCTGCTTTTTAACTTAGTCTTTGCCATAAAATTTTTCACTTCACGCTACTAGTACGCGTTGTCACACTTAGAAACTGTTATCATGCAACAATGTTTTGAAGTTAACTATCCAGTCTAGAACCTAGGGAACATTTTTAAACAGAAATTACGAATGCATTGTTATAGTGAACAGAGGAAACAGTGTTATTGTGTGTGTACATTCTTGCTTGTTAGTTGCACGAATATGTAACAACTATAAGGCTTACATACTTAGAACATATACCAGTACTGCTAATGAGATTTTAATGCAACATTTTGGTTTACTTGAAAATACATTCTTTATTTGAAATACTTTCTGTGGGATTAAAGATGACTTAGAATTCGGTTTCTTTGACAGCTACATGATTATATCACGACGCTACTAATGTGTGACACAATTTACATTGTTGCTTTTGCGGTGTATCTATTTTATATCTGCACAGTTTATATGTATTATTCTGGAAAGTAAAACATATTTTAGTAGTAGCTTTTGTGGTATAGCTATAATGAGACAGCCTTTTCCGTAACACAACAATACGTTACAGTACAGTACTTTCTTCATCACGGCAATAAGCATAATAACTACGATATCTATGCGCAAAGCATTTCACTTTTGTTTATGATGAGGTAAGTACATTGACTTCGGCAGAACTTTGCTTACAGAGGACGATAACTACGACATTTCCACAGAATTATCTTACAGCAAGACGCACATTTAGCGCTACAGGACACGCATTTGAGTGATTAATTTTGTACTTAAACCATTTATTTTTCAAGATTTTTGAATTACAAAGAAAGTTTTCCGTGATACATTTCATTCCATTGCTGTAATCTGTAACACCTGAGGGTATAATTACATTAATCCTCAGGGGGTACACGCTTACTTTGTGTACCATGTGTTTGGGAAGCACAAGGAGCCCTAGCTAATATGGTATTTGTTTATACAACTTTATACGTCGGTACCATATTTCTCCAACACATAATTACACAGCTATCTGATCATTTAACTGAGAGAGACAAACATTTATTTTACTACATCAGTGGCAGATGTTTACGTAATTACACTGTTGAATAACTTCACACTTATGAAATTGTATTTTGTCTGTACTTTGTGAACTGTTCATATTTTTTCGGAACCACTGTGATACTATGAGATCTTTGAATGTCGTATTTGGTATGGGATCATGATTTTTAAAGTATGTTTGAGGTAGATGACACTTTTGAAATGAGCAGAGAATTTTTTTAGGTTTTAAAATATTCAGAAAGCTACGACGATTTTGAGATGTGATTGATCTGTTATGATGTTATTATTACGACGCGATGTGTATTATTCTGTTGAGGTATGTTGATGATCAATGAGATGATGCTATATGAGGAATCTGATTATGCTATGTATTTATTATGATGAAATACTGAAGACATGTTGATGAATATGTATATGTGTAATAAGGTAAGGAATAAGGAGTAGTGGTTAGGGACTCAGACTTGTGAAATAGGATGATGGAAACCAAGAATCATACTGTAAAGAGTTATGAAATGTGTGTAAATGCGTGAATGTATCACAATGCCTACGAAAATTTTTTGGACACTGTTATATTTAAAGGATTTTGTTTCTACACATTTGTAACGCAAATTCTCGACCTGTGAAATTTTATATGAGACTGTCACTGTAGTGCAAACTGCTGTCGTAAATATTTCAGTAAGAAAGTTAAATGACCACCTTCATGTAATGCGTCGTGGGCACCCAGCTGCGCGACAGTCGCCTGGGAAAAAGCCATTAGTGTGTGCCTTTCAGAGGCACAGGTGGAGAAAAAAGGAGTCCATTATCCTCGCTATTGACATTTCTTTGTAGAAATCGCTGCAAATACGACACGCTCAAACTTGAAAACATATGATTACACTGGTCAGCTCATAATTTATGATATTTACTAAAATGCCTAATGAAATGATGAGAAACATTTTACATCCGTTGTCTTTCTAGTTGAGAGATTGCTCATTTTGGTTGATGTCTAGTTTCTAGCTGCACTGCAGCATTGGTTAAAATAAAATGTAACAGATGTACTAACATAAATATTTTATGCCTACAGATCCAGTAAATAATAACTTTATGATCCACTTAAAAAAAAAACGAAGGAGCACAGAAAGACATCTCCCTTCACAGGACTTGTATACATAATTTTCTTTTCAACTACTTGGTAATTTTTTTGGTAGAATAACTTCTTGTGGTGCACCACTTTAATGACATAGATATTAAGATGTGAATAGACATTTCCCTTATCTGCATTGTTGTCTTCAGTGTAATATTTTTTCTGCTTGAGCTTTGCCATGTTTAGGTATAAGGTATAGCATTTGCTGCTGCTGTTTGCTAGGCATAGGGCTACTGAATGTCACTTTGTATTACTCTGTTAAGCCAGTTTTTCTACTGATTTATTTTTCTTGTTGCTGCACATTGGCTCATATTAGTTGTAATGTTTCATTTTCTCCGTTAATTTAGATTTACTGCTGCTTGCTTTGCCAATTTGCATTTTTTGTCATTGCTGTTTGCGTTAATTGTTTTGTGCTGCTGCATTGCCTCGTCCCTTAGTTTATTCATCTGAGCTCAGTAGATTTAAGTTAGCTTAAGAGGGGGTAGACTATATAAGGAACTAACTATGATGAATTGGAAGAAATGCATTACAAAGCTATAAGAAAATGGTTTGGCCAAAAAAGTATTTTGAAAGTGGATATGAACAAAAAAGTAGGGTTTAGGGACAACAGGTTTAGGTAGGATTTTCTTGGAAATAAATGATGAGGTAATATAATGGAAAATAAATAATGAGGTAAGAAATATGTGAACATATAAATACAGAAAGCATGCTTGGATTGGATTTTGTTGGTAGAAACAAATATTGAAATAAGACGAAAGATCTATGGAATGAAGTTTTGGGCTGGACTGCAGTACCAAATGCTACACTGAAAACAAACCCTGCCTTTTCCTCTTGTGTTATTCTGCTATGTGTTTGTGTACTCTTGTGTATTTGTGTTCATCCTGTCTTTATATGTTTAGCTGATGAGAGTTATGTTGTAGAATTTTTCTAATACTGTGTTATTTACTTTGTAAAGATGTTTAGACATTATTTATTCTGTTTTGTTTTAATGCTCATGTGTGAAGTTGATGTTTCAAAAGTTATTCTGATGTTTTACGTATTTACTTATGTCATAATTCCTGTAACACTGGTGTATATGTTTATTTCTATTCTTTTGTAAAGCCCCTATTACTACAAATGTTATCTGTATTGTTATGTTCTTTAATGATGTATTTTGTACCTTTGTTATTGTCTTATATTATAAAATTGTAATTGAGACCAGTTGATCAAATTAAGTAACTTGTAAGTTACATTTAACTGCACACGTTTCTGTTGGTCATAGTATATGGACAATATGCGAGAATTAGGGACTGTTAGTGTTTGCATGTGTGTTAATAATTCAGCAAGGGACTGGATAACAGCATTGCTGGTTCTAAGGACAATTCCAAAAACTTTGTGAGTGCACAAGTGGTGGTTATGGACGTGCTATATTATCAGCAAGACTCTTCAATGGTGACTGTGCACCCGCACAGTCACAACAGACGGCTGCTGGCCATCTCTACAAGGACTACAGTGGGTCTGCATCTTTGATGACCCACCAATACCATTATCTCTACAAGGACTACAGTGGGTCTACACCTTTGATGACTCACCAGTACCATTATTTCTACAAGGACTGCAGTGGGTCTGCACCTCTGGTGGCCCACCAATAACATAATCTCTACCAGGACTACAGTGGGTCTGCTCTGTGATGACCTACCTACCAATATTCTTCAAAACTTCGACTGACTCTGCTGTGGGTTTGCTCTGTTGTGGCCCCATTACCTGTCTGCATGTCAAGAGTCAGCACTGTATTTCCGTTGGAAGGACAACACTACTTCTTCAAGATTGCATGGAAATCCACTACTTCCGTGTGCATTCTCTTTTACTGCTCAGACTTTGAGAAAAAAAAAACCACTGCAGTTTTACTTTGATGAATGATCAGGACTGTCTTTATGGGACTGTGAGAAAATTTTAGCTTTTGGCCAACATTATATCAATAAGTGTGTGCATTTGATATCTTTGTTATTGTAATTATGAAAAATTTTATGAAATTACTATTGGCCATTGCCCAAAACAATTTGTAAAATTTTTTGTGGGGAGCATGGGGGCTATATAAGTAGGCTGTTTAGATTCTTATATTGGTAACGCCGCCGCCACGTAGCGCTCTGTATGAAAATCACTGGCTGTGCTGTGTGCAGTCTGTGGCTGGTTGGCATTGTTGTAATACTCGCCATTGTAGCGTTGGGCAGTTGGCTGTTAACATTGCGTAGCGTTGCGCAGTTGGAGGTGAGCCGCCAGCAGTGGTGGATGTGGGGAGAGAGATGGCGGAAATTTGAGAGCCGATGATCTGGACGTGTGTCCATCAGAGACAATGCATCTGTAAGACTGGATGTCATGCACTGCTATAAATATTATGACTTTTGAACACTATTAAGGTAAATACATTGTTTGTTCTCTATCAAAATCTTTCATTTGCTAACTATGCCTATGAATAGTTAGTGCCTTCAGTAGTTTGAATCTTTTATTTAGCTGGCAATAGTGGCGCTCGCTGTATTGCAGTAGTTCGAGTAACGAAGATTTTTGTGAAGTAAGTGATTTGTGAAAGGTATAGTTTAATGTTAGTAAGGGCCATCCTTTTGTAGGGATTATTGAAAGTCAGATTCCGTTGCGCTAAAAATATTGTGTGTCAGTTTAAGCACAGTCATGTATAACTGTTTCACTGTGAGAGTGTTAAACGCTTGGTAATAATGTGAATCTTCAGGTTTTCGCGGCGCAAAGACTGCTCCATTAAATTTCGGGAATGCAGCCGCATAAATTCTGCTTCTTCTTCTAATATTTCGGCTGTATATCTTTCAGCCATCTTCAGAGAGAGCCGTACGACTGACGCTCCAGCGCTCGCTCCATCCGCTTGGCGAAGAATTTAATTAATAGAGACAGCGGTTTCACATTAGATAGATCATGGAATCCGGCACTTTCAATATTGAACTTACAAAGACGTCGCTACAGTTCAGCTCCCAGTAATACATCGATCTCCCAGCATGGATCGAATGCGCAGCCACAGACGTAACTCATGCATATGTTACGTCTTTGCCGCCGATCAACATCACTGGCGCCTTGTTCATCTGTGCCCGCATGCGCAGTAGCGCGGTCCGCGAGTTTAAAAGGATGGAGCGAGCGCTGGAGCGTCAGTCGTACGGCTCTCTCTGAAGATGGCTGAAAGATATACAGCCGAAATATTAGAAGAAGAAGCAGAATTTATGCGGCTGCATTCCCGAAATTTAATGGAGCAGCTTGGTAATAATGTTTGTAGGAGATCCTTATGTGTCCGACAACGCATTTTGCTGCTTGCGTATTTCTGACTGTACCTAATGGCATAATACCATTTAGGTACGTAAAGTAATTGGACGACATAGAAGAATATTCCTTACATGTATGCCAGAATGCAAAATAATGTTCGCGCGGAGTGGCCGCGGGGTTTGAGGCCCCATGTCACGGATTGTGCGGCCCCTCCCGCCGGAGGTTCAAGTCTTCCCTCGGGCATGGGTTAGCATAATTTAGTTTATGTAGTGTGTAAGTCTAGGGACCGATGACCTCAGCGGTTGGGTCTCTTAGGAATTCACACACATTTTTTGCAAAATAATGATTCATGTTTTCCTCGTTTATATAGCTTCATAAAGAGATCATGTCTTCCCGAAACGTGGTGCGTTTTTAAAATAAATAAATCACACATTCGGACAAGAGGGACGTCACCTTCTCCGCACTGAATAACACAAATGAGTAAAACTTTTGTCATACAATTTCTTTCATAAAAGGCAATTGGTTCCTACCACATTTAAAGGTCATTTGAATTCTGACGACAACACTTTTTCTTTGCGTTTTTTAATATCCCTTCAACAACTTTTCATGAAACTTACTACACACATCAAAAAAAGTTTTGCATCATCTCGGTTCCAAAACCTGTGCAGGAAATTAATATAAACACCATTTCCTCTCTTTTTATTGCTCATGAAAACCACACATTGCATATTGTACCGCCATACAGCAAGACCTTCAGAGGTGGTGATCCAGACTCCTGTACACACCGGTACCTCTAATACCCAGTAGCACGTCCTCTTGCTTTGATGCATGCCTGTATTCGTCGTGGCATACTATCCACAAGTTCATCAAGACACTGTTGGTCCACATTATTCTACTCCCCAATGGCGATGCGGCGTGGATCCCTCAGAGTGGTTCGTCCGTCAAGTCGTCCATAACCAGCCGTTTCCAATCTATCCTAGGCATGTTCGATAGGGTTCATGTCTGGAGGACATGCTGGCCACTCTATCGAGCGATGTCGTTATCCTGAAGGAAGTCATTCACAAGATGTGCACGATGTGGGTGCGAATTGTCGTCCATGAAGACGAATGCCTCACCAATACGCTGCCGATTTGGTTGCACTATCGGTCGGAGGATGGCATTCACGTATCGCACTGCTGTCACGGCGCCTTCCATGACCACCAGCGGCGTACGTCAGCCCCAGATAATGTCACGCCAAAGCAGTAGAGAACCTCCACCTTGCTGCACTCGCTGGACAGTGCGTCTAAGGCGTTCAGCCTGACCGGGTTGCCTCCATTCACGTCTCCGGCGATTGTCTGGGAGGAAGGCATATGCGACACTCATCGGTGACGATAACGTGATGCGAATCCGGAGCGGTCCATTCGGCAGTATGTTGGGCCCATCTGTACCGCGCTGCATGGTGTCGTGGTTGCAAAGATGGACCTCACCATGGACGTCAGGGGTGCAGTTGCGCTCCATGCAGCCTATTTGCGCACAATTTGAGTCGTAACACGACGTCCTGTGGCCGCATTATTCGACATGGTGTCTTTGCTATCAGGGTTGCTCCGAGACATAAGCGGTCATCCACGGCACTTGGGCGGCCTGAGCGAGGCATGTCATCGACAGTTCCTATCTCTCAGTATCTCCTCCATGTCCGAACAACATCGCTTTGGTTCACATCGAGACGCCTGGACACTTCCCTTGTTGAGAGCCCTTCCTTGCACGAAGTAACAATGCGGACGCGATCGAACCGCGATATTGACCGTCTAGGCACGGTTGAACTACAGACAACACGAACTGTGTACCTCCTTCCTGGTGGAATGACTGGCACTGATCGGCTGCCGGACCCCCCTCCATGTAACAGGCGCTGCTCATGCATGGTTGTTTACATCTTTGGGCGGGTTTAGTGACATCTCTGAACAGTGAAAGGGACTGTGTCTATGACACAATGTCCGCAGTCAACGTCTATCTTCAGGATAGACGCAAAACGTTTTTTGATGTGTGTATATCAACAGCAGTAATGCTTATGTTTGTATGATGCATACCTACTTTTATGACTTTATTCTCTTGTGGTCGTTTCGAAGAACTGTTTAGATATTTTTATCACCGCATACAGTGTGCTTGTCTTTACAAATTGATCTAACCTGTATGTGAAGTTTTGTTTTTATGTTTATCGTTTGGAATTTGTCAGATGTATGTATCTAGAATTGTGATTGTAAGCTACTTAGGCCATCGCGTCTGTATATGGATGCATTGTTCTACATTAATGTCGCAAATTTGTACAAAATTCAGTATGCCAAGTCGTGATATAGTGAACTGACGATTTATTGAGGTGATAACTTTTTCTGTATATTACATTCTATTTACTGTTTTAAGGGCCATAGACCTTTTCTGATTATTTATCTTTTTCTGTTATCACTAGACCTGAAGACCACCACGGAGTGCAGTTATAACCGGTAGCCATATACAAAGGAAGTGTAGCGATCTGGGCATAATAATAAAAAGTTTTGTACGTTACTGAGATCACGTGCTCCACAAATTAGCCATGTCAGCTTTCATGAGATTCACACACATTCTGTGTGCTCCATGGCACGGGATGACGCAACACTCGTTTATGTGTCTTCCTCACTGGTGGCTGTTTGTGGGACTACTTAACAGTGCCCCGTGCTGGATGTTGCAACCACTAAGTCAAACACTCAGAGTCGCCGAAACACATTTTCTCAATACAACGTATTATCACCACAGTGTGTGGACCACTTACCGTGTATCAGTGATTTGAGCTATCGTCCAGTTTGTAGAGGGATCCGATCACTGTACACAGGCGTTGTAGGTTGCCGGCTTGATCATACGTCATGGCTTACCTAAAAAAAGAACGAAACAAAAATTAGACACAGGTTAGGTTAGTAGAGCATCAATGCTTCTACTTACTAAATTTAATTTATTTGGGGCTTAGATCTGTCGAAACAGTTCTGCGAAAATTCGACTCACGTGTACGGGCAGCCGCTTACGAGAAGTTAGTTTGACGAACTCTAGAATATTTCAAGAGCGTTCCAAGTCCACATCAAGTAAGCATGACAGAAAACGTCGAACTTGGAGAGGCGCTGCTAGGATCTTAACAGGTCGCTGTAGCGCATTCGAAAGCGTGGTAGAAATGCTCGGTGAACTGAAGTATGCTTCGAACAATAACAAATTAGTCCTGGCGAAACCCCGTCGAACAAATTTAAAGAACCCGTAATCGAAGAAAAAGCTGTTGTTATCGTGTATGTCGCTTAGGGCTCACGAGATTACGACGAATGAGATAGGGCATGTACAGAATGTATATAGGGTGATTCCGTGATGATGTTACAAACTTTCAGGTATTATGAAGAAGGGTATATGTATCAGTCTGAGGTAAGTGACCCTGGTCCGGAAACGGCAAAGTCGAGAGCTACAAACGAAAATCGTTTTGATACGTCTGGCAGCGCAATACTTGCACCAGTACTTGTCGGGTACGCTACTGTCAAAGGCGATAGTATGGACCAAAACAAGAAAAAATGCCTAGTAAAAATGGGCTCCAAAATGCATACCTTAAGAGCTACGAGCAAGCATTCCGTAAGAGAGATGTGGTTCACAGTAGGGGTGATGAAGAAGTGTGCATGTCTCTTGAAGTACACATTTTATAGCTGATAATTACTAAATTCTTTTTCTTCTTTGGGCCCATACTACCACATCTGAAAGTTACCAACTCTACAGTCTTAGCCATTACAGTACCGGTACATATATTACAATGTCAGAGATATCAATACAATTTTCGGTTATAACTTTCGACTCTCTCGTTTTCAGCGACGGTCCCTTACCTCAAATTGATACATTTACCCTTCTAGATCATCTCTGAAAGTTTGTAACATAATCACGGAACCATCCCCTAAACAGTCTCTTTTCCTTCGGTCAATACGTGAAAGGAAAGGATATGAAATCGGTAACATGGGTATCGGTATCTACAATGCCCCAAGGAGTATACAGGGATTCAGGACAAAAAAAGCACCCATAGGGAATGGCCTCAATTCGTCTAAAATCACTCACTGATGCTATAGGACTACCAAACTACGGAGATGAATGCTACTTGAAACGCAGCTGTTTCAGATAGGCCTAGAAATTTTCCAAGATGGCGATTGCATCTTTCAACTCGATCGAGCACCTGTTCATAAAGCACGGCATGCGGCGGAGTGGTTACGCGACAATAACATCCGTGTAATGGACTGGCCTGCACAGAGTCCTGACCTGAATCCTACAGAACACCTTTGGGATGTTTTGGAACGCCGACTTCGTGCCCGACCTCACCGATCGACATCGACACCTCTCCTCAATGCAGTTCTCAGTGAAGAATGGGCTGCTATTCCCCAAGAAACCTTCCAGCAGGTAATGGAACGTATGCCTGCGAGAGTCGAAGCTGTCATCAATAGCTGCTATATCTGATAGTTTCTAAAGTCTGCCATGGCAGATGCGAAACACTTTAAAGGTTTTATCTTAAAGCACGTATAAGGAAGATAATGTCAATAAATATGATTAATGACATGTGAAATATACATACGATCTGTCGCACAGGCTGCTTGTCAAAATAACATGTACAGTTTCTTTGACGGCACGAAACATAATCCTGCGTAAATGGTTTTATTATCTTCAAAAGTCTCTGACAGATTACAGGTACCATGTAGGTAAGCCACAAGAATCATAATGTCTTTCGTATATTTTTTAATCGAACCAGCATACCAGGTACATATTATCACTTGTTTACTTCAAAGATATTTATTGGGCTTCTTCAAAAATGGTTCAAATGGCTCTGAGCACTATGGGACTTAACATCTCAGGTCATCAGTCCCCTAGGACGCAGAACTACTTAAACCTAACTAACCTAAGGACATCATACACATCCATGCCCAAGGCAGGATTCGAACCTGCGACCGTAGCAGTCGCGCGGTTCCCGACTGAAGCGCCTAGAACCGCTCGGCCACCGCGGCCGGCTATTGGGCTTGTCTTATTTAGTAAAAGGAACTACAGTGTTTGTACTTATTCACTCAATTTCCTACTGATGTAAGCATCTAATGATTCTATCGCCTTTCTCAAGTTCCCAATGGGACCATTGAGTGCTTTGGCAGTTATCCATCAACTATAACTCTTATTCTTCTGCATCTGTGCTGTCAATTTCTCGGAAATTAGAAGCAAGTATATCTACAGAGTCCAGGCTCCTTAATATGACCACCTGCCGAAATTCTGAATAGCCACCTTTTGCAGCGCGGGCGTGCAGGAAGAGACCCAATGATTTGGAAGATACCGACAGGAATGTACAGCTATGCCGATTCCAATGCCGTCGCCAGCTGCACTGGGTTGTATGTCTGAGGATCCATGGTCCAATCGACGTAGTCCCACAGATTCTCTATTTGGTTTAAATTAGGAGTACGTGAAACTCATCACCGAAACCACAGACGTACACTGCGAACTCTTGATACGTGGCGTTGTCCTGCAAGTAGATGCCATCGTATCGAGGAGAAACAGGCTGCGTATAGGGGTCAACATGATCCCCCAGTGTAGATGCATGCTTTTGTTGATGCATTGTGCCTTTCAGAATAACGAGATCGCCCAGAAACTGCCGTGAAAACATTCCGCAGACCATAATGCTCCTTCTTCCGGGCTGGACGTTTCCAACGATTGTTGCACGGACGCACAAGCCAACGGCCATCAGTCCGATGGAGCATAAAACATGATTCATTAGGAAAGGCCACCTGTCGCCATTCAGTGGATGTCCAGTTGTGTCACTGGCGTGCAGATTCCAGCCTTCGTCGCTGATGAACTGAAGTCAGCATGGGTGCACGAAACAAGCGCCTGCTGCAGAGACCCATACGCAGCAACATTCGCTGAATGGTCGTTGAGGAGACATTGTTGGTAGCCCCTCGGTTCATCTGGGTCGTCAGTTGATCGACAATGGCCTATTAGCCCATACACATCTCCACAGCCGTCGTGCACCCCTGTCATCTATGGCTCGCGGTGTACCACAGTTGCTCCGGCACAGATTATGGATGGCATCAATTTAGCATGCAAGGTGTGCTCTAACCACGGGACAAACTTAGCCGTTTCTGAAATGTTTCTACCCTTGGCCCGATAGCCAACGACCATGCACTTTTGGCCGTTTGATAGATCGCTCCGTTTCCGCATTACGACGACGACTCCACTGTGTTTCAGTCCTCCATATACGCTTTCTATACCTTCCACTGCTAGGGCTGTCACGTGGTGGGTTATTGCACGTTGACGTCGAAAATAGGCTGTGGTCACATTACTGATTCTGCACCGTATATATTCTTCTATCAGTAACATTATCTTCTCTTCGGATCACTACATCGGTCACGCAATTCATGTCAACAACAACAAAAGTGGACACGGCAGCAGATGAATGCTTCTTGCACTGCTACCACCGAAGAGGAGAGGACGCGAACTTCCATTGATGGTTCGCTAAAAACACCAACAACCAGCGGAACACGAGCGAACAGAAGCGAATGGGAGCCGAACACGACAGAATGCTGTTTGCTCAGGCGCACGTCCCGTCTATACCAGAGAGAATTCTCGTTCGCTGTAGCACTTTTGCTTTTGTTCGCTTTGGTGTAATGATGGCTTTACTATGCTCATTCCAAATAGTCGACTAGCACATGCACATTATTTCACTGCCAAGAGTTCCATCAGCGGTGGAGGGCTCATGATCGATTAATATCAGTGTTCTAC